>NC_051863.1:102888915-103188915 GCF_015732765.1 Culex quinquefasciatus
ATATTATACTACCGCCATATTGGACGCCATCTTGGATTACACATTCCCTGTGTACTTTGGAGTATTTTTGAGGTCATATTTGAGTTCAGCGACCCCAAATTAGTTAAATTTGAGATGCTGATTGCTTGCTTAATTTCTGTATGAAAATTTCCAATATTCTACTACCGCCATATTGGACGCCATCTTGGATTACACATTCCCTGTGTACTTTGGAGTATTTTTGAGGTCATATTTGAGTTCAGCGACCCCAAATTAGTTAAATTTGAGATGCTGATTGCTTGCTTAAATTCTGTATGAAAATTTCCAATATTATACTACCGCCATATTGGACGCCATCTTGGATTACACATTCCCTGTGTACTTTGGAGTATTTTTGAGGTCATATTTGAGTTTAGCAACCCCAAATTAGTTAAATTTGAGATGCTGATTGCTTGCTTAATTTCTGTATGAAAATTTCCAATATTATACTACCGCCATATTGGACGCCATCTTGGATTACACATTCCCTGTGTACTTTGGAGTATTTTTGAGGTCATATTTGAGTTTAGCAACCCCAAATTAGTTAAATTTGAGATGCTGATTGCTTGCTTAATTTCTGTATGAAAATTTCCAATATTCTACTACCGCCATATTGGACGCCATCTTGGATTACACATTCCCTGTGTACTTTGGAGTATTTTTGAGGTCATATTTGAGTTCAGCGACCCCAAATTAGTTAAATTTGAGATGCTGATTGCTTGCTTAATTTCTGTATGAAAATTTCCAATATTCTACTACCGCCATATTGGACGCCATTTTGGATTACACATTCCCTGTGTACTTTGGAGTATTTTTGAGGTCATATTTGAGTTCAGCGACTCCAAATTAGTATTATTTGTTCTTTGATACCAACAATAAGCACCTTTTTTGAATTCGTGTCTTGACTATAGTGCAAAACACACATGCTGGCAGCACGGCACATCAACGAGAGAGTTTTCGTCGCATTCGCCGCTCGCGGGGAGAGTGACACTAAGGTAAACAAAAAAAGCGAAAAAACCGTCCCGCCGGCCTGACCTCAAGCCTTAATTGATTTCTTATATGACAAGGTTTAACAAAGTCTACCTCAAACATTGAAATTTATATATTATGCACCCGATTTAATAAAGCTCAAATAAAAAAAAAATCTTTTACCGAGATTATGGTTTATACAGATATCAAAACGAATACTCGGGATGCGTGTCCTCAGATATTTCTTGTATGTTCAATAACTTACCTAGGATCAAATATTCTCAGCAGTCAACAATAGCACCATAAACCCTACATGCTCACCATTTTGAATAAGAATGTGCTAACGGTTGAAATCGCCCTGTCTAACGCTTGGAATCGCCTGTTTGTAGGCAACCATATAGACAACAAACGCTTTGGGGTGGAATGCAGAGAAAACAATTAAAAATCACAATATTTTTGAGAAATGTATGCGGAACTTTTTTGTTAAATAGTTTATTAGCCTAATTTTTTGATGATTCGGTAGATAATTCTATTGGCTAAAAAGTAGCGAGAGATTTTTGAAAAATTCAATCGCATTTCGAAGATATTTGCGAAATAGTGAACAAGGATCAGATACAGCGATTTCCCCAGTGTCCGCATCGATGCGAAACCTTAATATTAAACTTTCCTAGGTGTGTTTAAATATGAAAAAAGGTGCAGGTGGTTATGTTCTACATGACCGCGATATTCGGTCAAATCTGGTGATTGATTTAACCTTTAAATTAAACCTGTTTTAAATAGTAAAGCAGCTGAGGATATGATATCTCATTAGGGTGGCTCAAATTAATTAGCAAATAAAAAGATTAAAGATTTTATTCGTTAGAAAATGTATTTTAACATATTATTATTTCTCTACGTTTTCGTAAATCGACTTTTGTTTGTGTTTTTTTTAATAGGATAAAACTTTTCATGCATTTACTGTGTTTGGGATGTGAATATTCGTAAACATGATACATTTTCTTATCGATTTTGCGTCTTAAAAACGTGGTAGGTTATGATTTGAACCCTTAAAAATAGTTTCAGGGAAAAATGCACACTTTAGAAATTGATATTAGAAGTTGATTGAAGTTGATTTCCCAAAACTCTCATTTTATTCCTGAAAATTTGTTATATTTGTTGGGAAACATCTTTTAGGCGAGTGTTCAGGTTTTGTTGTAAAACCTGGTACTAATTTTTTTTTTATCAAATGCACCGAAAATAATGAATTTGCATTTTTAGGTAAAAAGATATAAATTGGAAAAAGATCCTCGTATTGGCATACAAATTAAACAAAATGACTCCTTTTGTCAAAGTAAATGCATGGAAAGTTTTATCCTATTAAAACATACAAATAAAAGTCGATTTACGAAAACGTAGAGAAATAATAAAATCTTTAATCTTTTTATTTTCTAATTAATTTGAGCCACCCTAATGAGATATCATATGCTTAGCTGCTTTACTATTTAAAACAGGTTTAATTTTAATTTTAAATGTTTTTTTTATTTTTCTTTCTATGCGAATTAAAAAAAATTTAAGAGTGAACGAATATAAACCACCCTAGGTCATCTAAGACCACCCTAGTTGCAATAAAAACCAGGTTCGATCACGTTTGTCCACAAATCAATTTTACCTGCATTTGAGCTCACTGAGAGCAGTTTTGATACTGATTAATGCGATATTCATGTAAATTTCCTCATAGGGCATGGTACAAAATCTCATAAAATGACCATTTTTAAATCGCTGTAACTTGAGTTCAAGAAAAACCCTTTTGAGATGTTATATTCATATTATAGAAGAAGTTTTGAGCTTTCAGATGCACCGCGGAGCGTATTTTTTTGTGTCCCCCTCGAAAAGATACAAACATTTGAAAAAGGCCTATTAAAAACTTTAAAAACGCTGTAACTTTTTACCATAATGACCTAGTGACTTCGTAGACATTTCAAAAGACGCGTATTTTTATGCTCTAAATATGTCCCGAAGACACCAAAATTGCCAAAAATAATTCAAAAAAGATACGCAATAAAAACACTTTTTTGATGGGCCACCCTACTGCTTTTCATATAAAATGCTGTAGAATGATCAGATTAAGAGATAGAGATTTGGTGTCTTCGACAAAGTTGTTTGAAATGGCTAGTACTACAATACTGTTGAAGAAAGTATACCTCTATCTTATCTAGAAGCGAAGATAGTTTTTGAAAATATCAGTAATTGTTGGACCACCCTGATATCGTTTTGACCAAAAGATGTAGAATTTCATTTTTAACAAATGCTTCTTAGACACCGAAGCTCGAAAATGCATCCCTGAAGCGGAAATAAATTATTCCTGCTAAATTTGCGTTTCCGACCACTGTGCGTCCGTCGCAAGTCCCGTCCGGCGTGTAGAAGCTCTCTAGTCGAGAGAGGGTGTTTTCCAGCAGTTTTGTTTTGTTTCGCACAGTGGGATTGATGATAATCTTATTTTACTAAAATCCTTGACTACATTTATCCAAAAGCATACAAAATAATTACTAACGTTACAGCCGGAGGCCAGGAGTGTTCCGATAGGGGGACATTTGCGGAACCATAAGAGTTGGGGAAATATGGGTACCAAACTTTAAAGTTTTTTATACTGGACATGAAATTTGATATTTCGGCAGTAGTGGCCACCACCTGGAGTGGCCGGAGGCCCAGGGGATGTTCCGATAGGTGGACATTTGCGGAACCATAAGAGTTGGGGAAATATGGGTATCAAACTTTAAAGTTTTTGATACTGGACATGAAATTTGATATTTCGGCAGTAGTGGCCACCACCTGGAGTGGCCGGAGGCCCAGGGGATGTTTCGATAGGTGGACATTTGCGGAACCATAAGAGTTGGGGAAATATGGGTATCAAACTTTAGGGTTTTTGAAACTGGACATGAAATTTGGCATTTCGGCAGTATTGGCCACCACCTGGAGTGACCGGAGGGACCGGGGGTGTTCCGATAGGGGGACATTTGCGGAACCATAAGAGGTGGGGAAATATGGGTCTCAAACTTTAAAGTTTTTGATACTGGACATGAATTTTGACATTTTGGCAGTAGTGGCCACAACCTGGAGTGGCCGGAGGCCTCGGGGGTGTTCCGATAGGGGGACATTTGCGGAACCATAAGAGTTGAGAGAATATGGGTATCAAACTTTAGGGTTTTTGATAAAGGACATGAAATTTGACATTTCGGCAGTAGTAGTAGAGTAGTAGAGCAGTAGAGTTGGGGCAATATGGGTATCAAACTCTAGGGTTTGTGTGTTGTGTCTTTAACACATGGATCAGAATGAATCTTTGTTATAAATTGTAGTCCTGATAACGCCTTTTTATTGAGCATGAGCATGAGCATGAGAGATCACCCATGGTTGCCCCTCCGTTGCTGAACAGAACCGTAATATCCTTTCAGCACTACTGATTATATGCTTCGACGATCTAGTGGTGTTTCCCTTATCAACAGCATGTATGAATGCGCTGAAAAGATAAAACACCATGATTGCTTAAGCTAGATCAGTTGCGAATAGGTAACAGTCATTGGCCACCAACGGCGCCCGCCATGTCAGTTTGTAGATCTCGATTTTAAGGGACGGGAATGTTAGTTAGCGCAGGTTGCTACTAGGGCAGCTGATTTACTCTGTGCTTACACCCCACAAGCGCCAGGAACCTGAAAATTTGTTAGTAGGATAGGGTGTTTGGTCAGGATTCATCATAGAAGATGATGATGCGACCCAAAATCATAGTGTTTGTTGAAAGGTATTATGTTTTAATCTCAAGGCAAGCAATCGGATGCTGCGGATGAGTCATTTCCCGTTAATCGGCTGTTAACTTTTAATTGAAATGGATTTATCTTAGACAGCCGGCTGTGGAAAGATAGAACCAAAATTATTTGTAATTAAATGATGAAGAATTTAACAGTCTGACTTTTTAATTGAGATGTTTTTACGAGTTTTACATGATTCATGTTTAGTGGGGTACTGATTAACGAAGCGAACGACGAGTTACGATGTTTATCGAGCTGAAATGGTATGATAAGGTTTTGTTGTTATTGCACACCGACGACGAACGCGAAAAACCCTGCGACCCGACCGAAAGGCATCGCAAATAAGACTGGCTCAATTGTCATCGATGACAACCAGAACCAGCCGCACTTTTACACACATACACGCACGCGAAAAAAAAACGAAAAACACACCGACGACGAACGCGAAAAAAAAAACACGACCCGACGGAAAGGCATCGCAAATCAAACTGAGGAAATGGAGAGAAAGAAAATAACATAAAAAATAAAACCTAATCACATAAAACCTACTCACATAAAACCAATCACCCCATGCACATAAAAGCAACAGAAAAGAGACGAAAATTATCACGAAAAACAGGACTGCGCGTCCACCGAAGCACCGCACTTCTGATGGCATTATTCAATTATTATGCCCAATCACCTCATGCACACAAAGAGCGACACAAAAGAGACGAAAATTATCACGAAAAAACAGGACTGCGCGTCCACCGAAGCACCGCACTTCTGATGGCATTATTCAATTATTATGCCCAATCACCTCATGCACACAAAGAGCGACACAAAAGAGACGAAAATTATCACGAAAAAACAGGACTGCGCGTCCACCGAAGCACCGCACTTCTGATGGCATTATTCAATTATTATGCCCAATCACCTCATGCACACAAAGAGCGACACAAAAGAGACGAAAATTATCACGAAAAACAGGACTGCGCGTCCACCGAAGCACCGCACTTCTGATGGCATTATTCAATTATTATGCCCAATCACCCCATGCACACAAAGAGCGACACAAAAGAGACGAAAATTATCACGAAAAAACAGGACTGCGCGTCCATCGAAGCACCGCACTTCTGATGGCATTATTCAATTATTATGCCCAATCACCTCATGCACACAAAGAGCGACACAAAAGAGACGAAAATTATCACGAAAAAACAGGACTGCGCGTCCACCGAAGCACCGCACTTCTGATGGCATTATTCAATTATTATGCCCAATCACCTCATGCACACAAAGAGCGACACAAAAGAGACGAAAATTATCACGAAAAACAGGACTGCGCGTCCACCGAAGCACCGCACTTCTGATGGCATTATTCAATTATTATGCCCAATCACCTCATGCACACAAAGAGCGACACAAAAGAGACGAAAATTATCACGAAAAAACAGGACTGCGCGTCCACCGAAGCACCGCACTTCTGATGGCATTATTCAATTATTATGCCCAATCACCTCATGCACACAAAGAGCGACACAAAAGAGACGAAAATTATCACGAAAAACAGGACTGCGCGTCCACCGAAGCACCGCACTTCTGATGGCATTATTCAATTATTATGCCCAATCACCCCATGCACACAAAGAGCGACACAAAAGAGACGAAAATTATCACGAAAAAACAGGACTGCGCGTCCACCGAAGCACCGCACTTCTGATGGCATTATTCAATTATTATGCCCAATCACCCCATGCACACAAAGAGCGACACAAAAGAGACGAAAATTATCACGAAAAACAGGACTGCGCGTCCACCGAAGCACCGCACTTCTGATGGCATTATTCAATTATTATGCCCAATCACCCCATGCACACAAAGAGCGACACAAAAGAGACGAAAATTATCACGAAAAAACAGGACTGCGCGTCCACCGAAGCACCGCACTTCTCTGTAGTCCTGATAACGCCTTTTATTGTTTGCAAAATATTTCTTAAAAATTGAGCAATGCCGAAAGTTTAACAGAGAATTGATGAAATGATTTCATATCAACTGGCCCGAAAATCTTGCCATTACGATTAGCTCAAGAAGCGTTTGAAATTTTTAAACGTTATCCAATGTCGAAAAACCATGTAACTTACGGGTTGCTCCGACTCATAAATGTCGTTGAGACCTTCTGATCACAAGTGCCTCAAGGTCGGCACGCCTCTAGATCAAGTCGCGGGTAGCTTGGGGAATGCTGGGATACCAATGGAAACTCCAGTGTGTGCGGGTCAGAAACACACTTTATTTCTCCTTCTTCTACAGTGCTTTATTCCTCCCACTTTCTTAATCCTACACTGACCTGACCTTTCACTTCTTCTTCTTCTCCTCTCTTCGGGGCCCCGTCGTCGACCGCAGCACTCCAGCGACGTCGGTACTTCACCTTCCGCTTCAACCTCTGCTCTCACTTCTGCTACTAACTCTCTCTCTCTCTTGGCGTACGGTTAGGCCGTTCGTCCTCGCGCGGGGTGGTACTGGCGCTCCGGCGCGATCGTCGATGGACCCGTTAAGCGGCTCGTCCTGTCCTCCGCCACCGATGGTTACGGCAGTGGCCTTCGGATTACCGTCGAGGGTATCCGGACTCCCGGACCTATACACAGGTACGAACTGTTCGGCTTCTGCGGCGACTCGGATGTAGCGCGAGTCTCCGGATGGAGCACTTGGCCGTAATGGCTATGCCAATAAAGCACAAGGGGTCCTGGTGGGGAACGTTTGAGGTTAGGGATATCGTGACGGTTTTGGGGTTTGCTAGGGGGTCAATAGGGCACTCGAGGAAGGCTTCTGGCATACCTGGTGTCCTCTTAATCCACACGAGAACAATTCGGCTTCTCCTAAAGCTCACAACTAGCACTTTTGTGACACTTTAAAAGTTAACTTCACTTTCGGGCACAGCAGTGGAAAAAAGCGTTCCAACTGCTCGCGATGGTGTCGTCCGGGAAATAGCCCGAGTTCGTGGATCAGCTCGACGATGGCGGTCCTTGCTACCCTTTGCTCCACCTCTTCCGTCATGCCTTCACCCCTGACCCTCATTCACCCTGTCACGACTCCTTCGCTACCCCACCCACTGTTGTCTGAGTCCTCTGGTGGTGGGTTGCGGTAGCTCGTTGGTAGCGCTGGCTGCACACTGGGACGTCGCTGGTATTGGCGCTGTGCTGGGTCCTCGTTGAAGAAAACCACCGGATACCCAACACCTCCCAAGCTAAGGTTTTTATTAACGAACACTACTACAGACCATCTCATAGAACTTCACGAGTGAAGTCCCTACGGTTACAACCATGAGACCATCTTTGAGAAAAAATAAATAAATCTAACAAAATAACTCTTTCGTGATTGATTTTGTGGCCAAGAAACGCGAATATTAAAAACTATAAAAATTTCATTTACTTTTGTGTCCGAAGTTCTTCGTCATGATGGTTATGCCTGTTGCATTTCCACTGCACCTTTTTTCACCTTTCAAATGTATTTATTTTCTTAATATGTTTATTTAGATACTTAACCTGCAAAATCTCTTTGAAAATGAAAGTATTGCTTCATATTTTGAGAGAACGAAATAGTGCAATCACTTTTTTTGAAAATTTGTCCATGTTTTGACAAAATTCTCATTCGCTTTTGCCAGAAACGAACAACATAAAAAGCACAGATTCTTCATTTAATTAGACATTTTTTATTCAGCTGTTTGTTTGATTTTGAAAGGATTATTTTTGTAGTTCAAATATTTCAATCAATTATTCTTTTCAAATTCTTTGCAAAACAAATTTATCCAATACAATATCCAAGAGTTTTCAAAAGCTTGTGAAAATCTGAGCTTACAGTTAATTAAAAAAAAATGCTTTTAAAACGTGCAAGTCATAAGCATCAAATTGCAATTTTTAAGCTGTGGATATCACTCAGTTTAATCTTTTATGTCTCATATTCCATTTTTTTCTAAATAATTTTTTAACAGTTTGTTATACTCAAATCGGCACGGATTCTGGTGTCGGTGTGTCGGGGAGATGGCAACCCTATTCCGACCAAAGCAAACTGACAACAGTCGACATTAGCACGGTTGTCAAATGAGATCCCACAACAAAAGCACTAGCTGTCAAATGGTAGTTTAATGACGTTCATTCATGTTTTGATTTTATTGTGTCTAAAAATGTGTTCAAATCTAGAATAAGTTCATAGTTTTATTTAAGAAAGTAGCCTGTGCATCATATTGATGGAGGTGTTGACAAATAAATAACAAACCATTGTTTGGGTTTTTTATTTGGGAGCGGCCGTGGCTGACTGGTTACGGTGTTCGCTTTGTAAGCGAATGGTTCTGGGTTCGATGCCCATCTGATCCCAACGAGAAAATTAAGAACACATTAATTTGAAATGATGAATATGAACGAAAAATCAAAGTCGCTCGAGGCGGGGTTCGATCCCCGTCCTTTGGATTGGTAAGCAAAAATGCTAACCACTAGGCCATGACGACTTAGTGAGCGTGGACTGGAATTAGTAAAACTGTTATAGAGAGCGAGTTGTGGCGCTATAACCACGGCAAATAGTATCCAGGGCATTCGTGGAAATACAATGTCCCATAACAGAGGGTCCCGGAGTACCAAACCTTCTTAGCATGGTGCTCCCAACGAATACAACCAAATCTCGGAGCGTATGGTGGTGTGTCCCCACGCTTCTTCCTCCCCTGTCGATTCAGAATTGTGTTGTTGTTCGAACACTCAGTGCTCAAACTCAACCCAATTACGAGTCATCTCTGTGATACGGCTTTACGCAGTAGGCCTGGCCGCTTTAACGCTTGTGATGTTTCAATGCATTCTAATGCAATGGCGCACTACAAATGTTAATAATTGACAAGAAGAGTGCTAGGCGTCATCTAACCTAAGGCACTCTCCAGGGCACTATGGGGTATTTCCATGTAAGCGAGCGGCCAAAAATATTTTTTTGTTTTTTTTGTGACTTTTTTGAGTTGCTTGTACTTAGTATAATGAAAACAAATTTTCGATTTTTTCATATATGGGTCATTCCATCTCAACTGTGCACGAAAAAGTGCAAATTTGAAAATTACCCTCTCCGATCCTGCTCAAATTCGGCAGAGCTGTTGATACTATCAAAACATGCAAGAATCCCGAATTTCATCCAAATCGGACCACCCCCTCCATTTTTGTACCTCCCCAAAAAATCGACTTTTTGGCAATTTTTGACCAAACCTCCTAGTTTCAAACGGCGATAGTTCAGGAACCACAAATCATAGAAGGTCGGTCATAGACTCAATTTTGAAGGAAATTTGACGTAGAATCCATTTCCGTGATCAAAATGTTGATTAATTTATTTTTTCTACCTGTATTGCGCAATTGAAAACTTTAAACGGCCGTATCTCGAAACACCCCAAGTTATTTTTTTTATTTGACCTCACCATCGTGTTCCCCGGACAATTTTACATAAGAATCACTTATCGACAGAAATGAATATGTTTCGTTCCAGAGATATCGAATTTTAAAGTTTTGTGTTTTCGAGATTACCTACATCAGCTTCATTCGCCGCATCTGCTAGAAGCACACAGGCGGGCTGATCAATAACTGCTACCTGGTGTTCTGAGAGATGATTGATTTAATTTATATTTTTACAATTTTACGCAAATATTTGTTCAAATGGCTAATAGGGGAAATTCTCGTATGTTTGGCAGGTTAAGTCCTCGCTCCTAGTTTCGTCTAATTTGCTAATTTTCACTATTTAAACAACACATTTTTCAAAACTTTTGATAGAAACTTGATTGTTCACTTCTTATTGAGCTATTTATCACTCGATTTCAGTTGAAAACGCTTTTAATCAGCTGTAAGTGAATGCCAAATCGCTGATATGGCAACATTAGAGGAACGCTGGAATGAGATGCTGTTCCCTACCTTGATCAATCTATTTTTGTGAAAGGAATATTTATTGGGTTAATTTGAATGCACCGTTATTTACGTGTTGCTAACCGTTTTAGAGTACCTCCGAGGTCATGACTAGGGCCTTTATCATGGGCGGTAGCAAAATAGTGCCATTCAGCAAAAACAGCAGCCGTATTGTGTTCCAAGAATACAAGAATGAAAGAAGAAAAAAAAACATTGTTGATCGGACGGTATCGAAATCATTGCAACTATATTTTGGGGAATTAACCGCTTTGCAGCAGATCAAACTTTGTAATTTTCTTACATTTTTCAGTTTTATACTTTCCAGAAATCCTTTTCCTTTGTGATCGTGCTTTACTAGAGTACAACGTATCAACAAATTTTATTCATTTTAATTCATATTTTTTACTAAATAATGCGCTGCTCGCTCCGTCGGAATCCAATTCTGCCCTTTACTGTGTGTCGTTATTGCTCTGTCCTGTGGGTTAGTACAGAAATTCACTTCATTCAGATAAACGGATAAAGCAGATAAACATTCGTGATTAAACTCCAGTTTCCTACAATGTTATACAATTAATGTTTGCCTAATTTGATAAAGGTTATTTATGATGAAATATTATTTCAATAAATGGCCAGGTAGCAGTTATTGATCAGCCCGCCTGTGTGCTTCTAGCAGATGCGGCGAATGAAGCTGATGTAGGTAATCTCGAAAACACAAAACTTTAAAATTCGATATCTCTGGAACGAAACATATTCATTTCTGTCGATAAGTGATTCTTATGTAAAATTGTCCGGGGGAACACGATGGTGAGGTCAAATAAAAAAAAATAACTTGGGGTGTTTCGAGATACGGCCGTTTAAAGTTTTCAATTGCGCAATACAGGTAGAAAAAATAAATTAATCAACATTTTGATCACGGAAATGGATTCTACGTCAAATTTCCTTCAAAATTGAGTCTAAGACCGACCTTCTATGATTTGTGGTTCCAGAGCTATCGCCGTTTGAAACTAGGAGGTTTGGTCAAAAATTGCCAAAAAGTCGATTTTTTGGGGAGGTACAAAAATGGAGGGGGTGGTACGATTTGGATGAAATTCGGGATTCTTGCATGTTTTGATAGTATCAACAGCCCTGCCAAATTTGAGCAGGATCGGAGAGGGTAATTTTCAAATGCTGTTCCGCTTCAGATGGAATGACCCATATTTGAGGCCACATGCATTAAAGTGGTGAATTTTAATATTCTTGCTCTGTCTATTTGATGCACGGAATGGCGGTTTATGCTATGTTAAAGTTTCTGATTTACGTTCAATCTCCCTCCCCTTTTTCTTGAGTTAAAATCCACCTCTCTTTGAAGACCCCCCCCCCCCCCCCTTCCTCTTAAATTAAAATTTGATTTTGCGGTGTTTTAGAATTTTAGACGGTTTATTTTATGGAACATTTTATGGATTCTCGTCCACGTTTTTGGTTGATCCACTTGCAAAATTCACGTTTTCCACGATAAATTCTTCTAAATCAAAATCACTATGTAACCGATTGTCGTTAGATTACTTAAAATATGAACTTCTTCTATGGGCTTTTGTATACCTCGTTTTGAAGCTACAGAACAGCATGCGTAGTTTTTCCTCTGTGGTTTTCCCCTGAGTAGATCATGTGATGGTTCTGCAATGTTGTAATTCTTACAAATATACTCGAAAGCAGTTCTCACGTTTTCAGAATAGTGCTTCGTTATATCGTACAGGGACACAGGTACACTACGGTATTATTATCCATACCTTCAAAAGAACACAACAACGAACTGATATGAATATTCGACGAATCGTTACTGTAAAATACTTTGAATAGGAATTTCTAATTTTATTAAACGTACCTAAGTACCAACAAAGTCATGAATATCAAATCAATTTCAAAACATACATAGCAGGTACGTCATTTCTGCCTCCGCAGGTAAATAATGCGATTTTAACCAAGCGTATACGCGAAATCATTAATTTTCCTGCATGAATCAAAATGTTCAAAATGGCATAACTCAAAAAGTGCACATAAGTGCACTTTGAAATTTGGAGACAAGTTAGGACATGGTTCAAATTTTAAGCTGCAAAATTTTCAGATCGCACAAATGCACACAAAAAAAGTACTCCATTAACAAAGTTGAAAAAAACTAAATTTTGAATAAAAATCCATCTTTTTTGATTTTTATTATTTTTTTTGCCTGTAAAAGTGTGTTTTGTAAAATGTTATTGAAAAGTTGAATCAATTACCTTTCTGAATATAAATATATAATGATGCAGGAAAAAATACATAAATGTTATGTCTTTCGCAAATAATGTACGCGAATTACGCCTAACATTAGAAACTTTATTTAAGTCTAAAACTAATTTTAAGATGAGCGATTACAAAACGTGGCTTGCTGTTTCCGTTGCTCGCTTAAGACAAAGCTGTCACCTCGCAAGGTGTGCCAACCGCACAACGTTAAGTGTGTTGGTGCGGCGTCTCGCTATGGACAGTGTTGCCATAGCATCTCCCTCTTTAAGACATCACGTAGTGATCGAACCTCGGCGGCAGCCGAACCTCGCGTCCACTCCTGGTGATCGTCGTCGTCGGCACGGGAACGCAACTCGGCGGAATACTTCCCGTCGAAGCCCGCCGGATCGGCCGTTGGATCACAGCTGGTTCCGGTCCATCGTTGTTGCCAGGTTGCTCGGTGATTTCTGGTTGGTTCGCGTCTTCCGGTTCCACCACAGCTGCTTGCGTGACGTCCTCGGTTGTTGGTTGAGCGAACCCAAACTCGCCCAGGAGAATGTCCAGCGGAAGGTTAACAGCGCGACCCCGCGCTGGCGAATCCGCTGACTCGTGCCGTGGACGAAGCTGGTTGATATGCGACCGGATCAGCCCCGAACGTTGGCCGTCCAACCACACGTTGTAGTTCACCGAGCCGAGCCTTTCGATGACCTTTCCTGCCTCCCAGTACCAGTCGTTCCGCTTGTGCACCTTCGCATACACCATGTCGCCAGGTGCAAATTCTCGTCTCTGGTCGTTCTCAGCAGTTGTCTTCATCTCAGCAACCGGTGTTGGTGGTGGTCGCAGTAGGTCGAGTGTGGTGCGCATTTGACGTCCAAACAGCAGTTCACTTGGTGACTTCTGCTCGGTTGTTCCGCTCGGCGTCGACCTGTACGTTGCCAGAAACACGTCGAGTGTCTCCTGCAGTGGCTCTCCCTTGTTGATTTTCTTCATTCCTCGCTTGACGGTGTCCACAAAGCGTTCCGCTTGCCCGTTCGATTGCGGATGGTAGGGCGCGGTGAGGATGTGGGTGATTCCGTTCGCCTTGCAGTAGGACTCAAACTCGTCGCAAGTGAACTGAGCAGCGTTGTCCGACACGAGCACCATCGGCAGGCCAAGGCGTGCGAACGTGCTTCGAAGAAACTGGATCGTGGCCCTAGCGGTCGTGGTCGTCGTCGGGTAGATCTCAGGCCATCGCGAGAAAGCGTCCACGATGATGAGAAAGTAGAGACCATCGATCGGGCCCGCGTAATCAATGTGAATGCGTTGCCATGGTCCCGCTGGTGTTGGCCAGGCTTCTGGTGGAGAGTGTGGGGGAGATTTGGCAGCTGCAGCACAGTCCGCGCACTGCTTCACCGTGTCCTCCACCTGCTTGTCGATGTGCGGCCAGTAGACGAAACTCCGAGCCAGACTCTTCATCCGGACCATGCCCGGGTGACCGTGGTGCAGGCGTTGCAGGATCCGCTTTCGGTAGGTCTCCGGCACCACCACTCGTTGGCCGAAAAGAATGCAGCCCTGAGTCAGCGCTAGGCTCTCCTTCCGGTGGTAGAACGCCTTCACGTCCAGGTTGTCGATTTCGCTTGCGCTGGCCGGCCACTCACCTTCCAAGTACTGGACCACTTTCTTGAGCACCTTGTCCCGGGCGGTAGCAGCGGCGATCATCTTGGAAGTGACAGGTGTGTTGCCAACGGAGTCTTCCAAGACCGCCGACATGTCGTCCTCCAGATACAGAGCGGCGATAACGTACTCCTCCTCCGGCTTGGCCGCCGAATCGATGAGTCTGGAGAGTACATCCGCGTACCCGAAGTTCGCCGTGGAGACGTAGTCGATGCCAAAGTTGTAGCACAGCAGAACGAGTCCCAGTCGTTGCAGTCGGTTGGACGTGTGTCGGGATTCCCTTGTGCGACCCGAAGATGCGGAGCAGAGGCTGGTGGTCTGTCTCCAGAACGAACCGTCGTCCCAGCAGCATCCGGTGAAACTTCGTGACAGCGTAGACGAGCGCCAGAGCTTCCTTGTCGATCTGCCCGTACGCTTGCTCCGCCGGTGTCAACGATCTTGAGGCGTGCTGGATTATCTTCTCCGAACCGTCAGGGAAACGATGTCGGATTGTGGCGCCGATTCCGGTTTGCGAAGCGTCAGCGGCCACGATAATGTCCAGCGTCGGGTTGTAGTGGGTCAGCATCAGGTCAGACTTGAGCAGCTCCTTGAAGCGCTCGAACGATCGTTGGCAGTCGTCCGACCAGGCCCACTTTGCGTCCTTCTTCAGCAGCAGATCGAGTGGCCTACGCAGCTGGTGCATCTCCTTGATGAACTTCGCGTAGTAGTTGACCGCGCCCAAGAACGAACGCAGCTCGGTGAGGTTCTTCGGCGGTGGCATCTGCGAGATGGCAGACACTTTCCCCGGGTCGGTGCGGATTCCGTTTTGGTTGATGATGTGGCCCAGGTACTTCACCTCCGTCATGTAGAACTTGCACTTCTCGATCTTGAGCCGGAAACCGAAATCTTGGATCCGCTGCAGCGTTTGCTCCAAGTTCCGGTCGTGCTCCGCGCGCGTTCGGCCAAACACCAGCACGTCGTCGAGGAACGACGCCGCTCCTTCCTGGCCGGCGAGCATGTTGTCAACGACCTTCTGGAAGGCTCCAGGAGCGGGTTTCACTCCCGGCGGCAGACGCTTGACCTTGAACAGCCCCTTGTGTGTGTTCATAGTCAACAGCTTCTGCGACTCCTCCTCTACCTCCATCTGCAGATAAGCGTCCGACAGGTCAATCACGCTGAAGAACTTGCTGCCAGCCAGCTTTGCGAAGATGTCGTCGGGGGTAGGGAGAGGGTACTTGTTCGCCTCCAGCACAGCGTTCAACCCGGTCGAGTAATCCGCGCAAATGCGGACCACCGGATCTCCGTCTGCGTCGCGCTGCGCCTTCCGAACTGCCACGATGGGTGCCGCCCAGTCCGAGTAGTCGACCGGCTCCAGCACTCCCATGTCCTGCAATCGGTTGAGCTCCTTCTCGACCAGCCGCTGCGAGTGGAACGGCACTGGCCGCTTAGGCTTGAAGACCGGCTTCGCCCCGTCGATCAGGAACAGCTGGATCTTCGTTTTCGTGCACCGTCCGAGTCCTTCCTGGAACACCGCCGGAAATTTCACCTTCAGCGCGGCACCACACGCCAACGAGTCCTCCGCAGTTGTGAGTTGCTTGCAGAAGTCGTTGATCGGAATGTCGTACAGCCCGAAAGCTTCCATCAGGTCGCTCCCAAGAACCTTGAAACCGCGCACAGGAGTGACGTAGCACACGGAACGCTTGGTGGTCCCGCGGAACGTGACGTCACACTCGAACTCCAATTCCAGCGGAAGGGGTTTGCCTGAGGCTGTGGCCACCCGCAGTTCCGTCGGAATGGTTTCTGGGTTGCCGAGCAGGGGAAGTGAATCCGTCGAGATGATGGTGTAGTCCGATCCGCAGTCGAGCTGGAGTTCGATCGGTTCGTTGTTGATCAGAACTTCCACGAACTTGCGCCGTCTGACGACACCTTCCTTGTTGACAGCGTACACTCCGTTTGAGTGTCCCCCGCCGTCGGCCCGCTTCTTTTTGTGCTTCTTCTTGCCGCCTCCGGGTGCTGTGTGTGATGCACCTTCTCCGGAACCGGAGGGTTTGGAGCAGCAAGCACAGTATCCTTCCTTGTGTCCCACTTTGCCGCACGTCTTGCAGGTGTGTTTCGTGTACGAGCAGTCTGCAACAAAGTGCATCTGCCCGCACTGCCAGCACGGACGTCGTGGGGTTGCCTTGGCCGGATTCCTGTTGTCGAACTTCCGTTCCGGTTTGCCCGACTCGCGAAAGCCGCTGCGATCCTGCTGGACCGCTTTGACGGCCGGCTTCGGACCCTCAATAACAGCAGTGTCGTGTTTGAGGTTGTCCAAATGCTGGCACTCCAATAACAGCTTCTTGAGAGTCATCGGGTGCTCCGCCGTCTCGCCTTCCATTTTCGCCAGCAACCGGGTCCGGATGTCCTTGTACCGCTCCGACTGCAGACCAGCGACAAACACCAGGCACTTGAACTGGTCGGAGGTAATCGTCCGGATGTTGAAATCCTCGCACGCTCGGTTGACGGTACTGGCGTACGTGACGAAATCCTCCGCGTTCCGCTTGGTCGTCTGCAGACACTGGTAGCGCCGGAAGAACACGGACGTTTGGTGCCCGAACATCTCCTTAAGCGTGTCCACCGTGTCCTGGAACGATCTGTCCGGTGGGTTCTCCGGTAGGATGTAGTTCACGTAGCGGTCGTGATCCACCGAGGACAGCTTTCGCACGAGCAGCCGCACTTTGTCCGCTTCCTCCAGCTTCTCCCCGCCCTTGTTGAAGGCCTCCTCGTGCCGGGAGTACCACTTGTCGAAGACCAGTCCGCCTTGGGGTCGTAAACAAATTCCGGGATGGTGTTTGAAAGTGTTTCCATCAGGAACTCGTTGTCCTTCGGCTTGGAGAGCTGCTCGAGGAGAGCCTCCTGGGTTTTGGACTGGTTCTCCAAGTAGGCGGTGAGCTGCGCCAGAATCGCCGTGAGATCCGGCTGCTGCTGCGGCCCGTCCTTCTTCGGCGTCACCTTCGGGGGCATTTTGAGGTTAGGAACCCCGCTCGAACGCGAAAACCCGAAAACCGACGCGAACTACTCGGAACCGAACTAATCCTCGTCGCCAAACAATGTTATGTCTTTCGCAAATAATGTACGCGAATTACGCCTAACATTAGAAACTTTATTTAAGTCTAAAACTAATTTTAAGATGAGCGATTACAAAACGTGGCTTGCTGTTTCCGTTGCTCGCTTAAGACAAAGCTGTCACCTCGCAAGGTGTGCCAACCGCACAACGTTAAGTGTGTTGGTGCGGCGTCTCGCTATGGACAGTGTTGCCATAGCAATAAACAGCTACACAGTACAACTATGAAAAATAATCATTTTTTTGTCAAAAAACATGTTTTTTCTTACCATTTTCGCCTTTGAAGGTCTGCAATTCAGTGAATTTTGAACCTACAACTTTCAAACTCCGGATTTTTCTTAGTTAGAATGTTTATTTTCGAAAAAAAATACCAAAAAAATAATTAGAGTATGTCGGTTTTTCGATTTATGGCCGCCTGAAACCCCATAGTGCAGGGTCCTTCGAAAGATTGGCTGCGCTAGGGTCTGATTAGATTAGATTAGAAACCATTGTTTGGGTTTTGATTTTCAATTTTCCCGCAAATCAAACGTTAAATACCCATTTTAATTTTTGATCGCGTTTTCGGTTTACACCTAAAAATCTTGAAATTATTTATACGGATTTGTGATTCCTCTCTTTCCCACTCTAACTTTTGGGGGAGGGGGCGGGCGATTATCGTGGGTTGGCCTGGCCTATAGGACAACCAACTTTGCAGCCGCCTCATCGAAGCGACCAAACGACCACCATGGCCCTGCCAAGGCATGGAAGTGCCCCGTTCGCGTCGAAGCAAGGAACTTGGACGAACACTAAGAGCGGCTGGAATCAGTGATCTTCTGGAGTGCAGGGCTGCCCGATCGAACGAGCGTCTCAATCGTGGTGCGGATCGATTACTGACGTTGCTTTTTGAACGGCTGAATCGGCTCCGAAAAGTACTGGAAGATGGCCTCACTCATGAAGCTGATTCAGTTTAATATAGATGAGACTGGTCAACTCTCCGAATAAAAACAAGTCCCGTGCAACTACACTACACTAGTCAATAACACAAAATTTTAAAATTTCAAACAAACTTGGCAAAAATTTAAATTCTCAAAATACTCAGAAGTACCACAACAACAAATATTTTTTAAAAACCTTGAATAGCTCATTTTTTGAAAAATAAGCAAAAATTATGATAAGCTTTCAAATCCTTAAAATATTTTTAAATACGTTAAAATTATTCCAAGTACTTGAATATACTCTACAATGCTTCAAAATACTTATTTAAAACATCGATATACTTTAAAATAATTTCAAATATCTTTAAATTCTTGAAAATACTTGTTAGTACTTGAAAATAATTTGAAAAAATAATACTTAAATGACTGAACAATACATTGAAATGCTTTGAAATACTTTAAAATTTTAATAAAAATTCAAATAACTTAAAAATACTGTATTAAACATAAAAAAGTTTTGAAACCTTCGGCTGAAAAACTCTATGACAAATAACAAAAAAAAACTTTGAATAGTCAAAAATTCAAAATATCTTACCGATACATTAAAATTCTTAGAGGTACTTACAACAACTTTCAAATACTTTGAAGTATATTTTTAAGTACTGTATAATACTTTTAATAACTTTAAAGAACTTCTTAAATCTGTAAAATTCTTAAAATTACTTGAAAATGCTTTGGAATACACTGAACAGTACTTTAAATACTTAAAAAATCTTTAAAATGCCTCAGATTACATTGACAATCTTTGAAACACATTAAATACCTTCATCAGGAGTGACATTGGGTCTGGGGTGAGATTGGGTCATACAAATTTCAGCATTTTTGTATGACCCAATCTCACTCCCCAGACCCAATGTTAAATTTAACTAACGTTAAGTAAAAGTTATTAAATTTAGTTAACTTATGTTAACTAATTTTTACAGAATTTTACCAAATTAAGCTTGTTTCAACTAAATCTAACTTAATTTGACTAAATTTAGGCGCATTCATCTAAATTCAACTAAATGTAACAAAATTTGAAAAAATACTAAATTAACCTAAATTTAACTAAATAAAATAAAATGAAATATAGTAAAATAAAGTGAAATTAAGTAAAATCAAGTTTAATTATGTTAAATTAAGTAAAATTAAATAAAATCAATTAACATTTAATAAAATTATGTAACATTTCAAAAATTAAGCAACATTTATTACAATTAATTTAAATTGAATAAAGTTATGTTAAGATAAATTAAGTTGAATTAAGTTAAATCAAGTTGGATCAAGTAAAATTTGGTTGAATTTAGATAAATTAAGTTTCATTTAGCTAATTAAGTTCAATCAAGCTCATTCAAGTTGAATTTAGTTAAATTAAGTTAATCAACGTTTAACTTAGTTAAATAAAGTTAAATTTAGTAAAATTTAGTTGAATTAAGTTATATTTGGTTTATTCAAGTAAATTTTAGTTCATTTGATTTGAATTGATTAAAATTGGTCTTTTTTTTAAATTAAGTTAAATTAAGTTATTTTAAGTTAAAGTAAGTGAAATAAAGTTAAATTAAGTTAAACTAAGTTATATTAAGATTAATTGAGTTAAATTAGGTTAAATTAACTTAAATTGAGCTACATTTAGTTAAACTGATTTTCAGTTGATTTCGATTGATCGAAATTCAAAATTAAAATAAATTTAACTAAATCTAACTTAATTTAACTAAATTTTACTCATTTTAAACAATAGACATAATAAAATCAAATAAACTAAAATTAACTTGAATAAACAAAATTAAACTTAATTTAACTTTATTCAACTTAATTTATCTTAATTTAACCAAATTTAAGTTGATCAAACTTGATTAAACCTAATTAAACCAAATTTTTCTAAATTTAACTTAGTTCAGCTTATTTTAACGTAATATAACTTTATTCAACTTAATTTTTCTAAATATATCTTTAATTAATTTAACTTAATATTATTGAATGCAACTTCCCTAATTTTATTAAATGTGGATTAATTTTATTTAATTTAACATAATTGAACTTAATTGAACGTAATTTTACTTAATTTCATTTAATTTTACTATATTTTACCATATTTTACTATATTTTACTGTATTTTACTTAATTTTTCTTAATTTTACTTAATTTTACTTAATTTTACTTAATTTTATTTAATTTTACTTTATTTAACATAATTGAATTTAATTGAACTTAATTTTACTTAATTTTTCTTAATTTTTCTTAATTTTACTTATTTCAATATAATTTAACCTAGTGAAATTTTATTTATCTTAAATTAACCAAATTTAAATTAATTCAACATTATTTAATTAAATTATTTTTTAAACTAAAATTTTACTAAACTCACTTAGTTTAGCTTAATTTGACTTAATTTAACTTAATTAAACTTAATTTAACTTATTTAAACTTAGTTTAACTTAAATTGCTTTATTAAACTCAATTAAACTTAGTTTAATTTAATTTAACTAAGTTTTACCTAATTAAACTAAAAAATACTAAATACTACATTGCACCAAATTTAACAACATTTAACTAAAATTACCTAAATTTAACTAAATTCAACCAAATTAAACTAAATTCAACCAAATTCATTAATTAACAAAATTTTACTAAAGTTCATTGAATTGAACAAAATTGAAGTTGGTTTACCTTAATTTTACTAAATTGAATTAAATTAAACCAAATTTTAATAAATTTAGCTAAAATTCACTAAATTTTACTAAATTTAACTGAATTTATCCTAATTAAATTAAATGTAACTAAAATTATCCAAATTAAGCGAAATTAAACAAAATATAACAAAAATTGAAAAAAAATTTATTGATTAAAAATTTTGAATAATTTTAACTAAAGTCAACTTAATTAAACTTGATTTAACTTAGTTTTACTTAAATTACTTTATTAAATTCCATTAAACTTAGTTTAACTTAATTTAACTAAGTTTTACCAAATTTAACTAAGTTTAACCATTTTAACTAAAAATTTAAATAAATTAAGCTAAAATTCACTAAATTTTACTAAATTTAACTTAATTTAAATAAATTAAATTAAATGTTACTAAATTTAAACATATATAAATTTGTTTTATTAAATTTTACTAAATTTACTTTTATTTTTAAGTTAAATAATAGTTATCCAAATTTAGCAAAGTTAAACAAATTATCACAAAATTTAAAAAAAAACTATACACATTTTGAGTATTTTCAACTTAAGTCAACATAATTTTACTTGATTCAACTTAGTTTAACTTAAACTACTTTATTAAACTCAATTAAACTTAGTTTAACTTTATTAATTCAAGTTTAACCAGATTTAACTGAAGATTACTATTTTTTACTACATTTACTAAGTTTAACTTAATTTAACTTAATTCAACTTAGTTTAACTTTATTTAACTTAAAAATTATTAAATCAAAATAAAATTAACAAAAGATAACTAAACTATCATAGATAAAACATATTTTTACTGACTCTTAGATAATTCTTTTTCATTTTACTTAATATAGGCTAATGTTACTTAATTTTATTAAATTTAGCCAAATTTGACTATATTCAACTACATTTAACTTTATTTATCTAAATTAAACCTATTTTAACTTAATTCAAATTTATTCAAGTAATTTTTAAGTTTAAGTAAATGAAACAAAATTTTACTTAATTTATTTAAACTTTACAAAATTTTACTTCATATAGCTTAATTTTAAATTTATCATTAAATTTAATTAAATAAATTTAAACAAAAAAATACAAAATTAAAACAAAATTTTCAACTTTTAAATAAATTTAACTTCATTTTTCTTACTTCAACTTGGTTCAGCTTAATTTAACTTAATTAAACTTAGTTTAACTTTATCTATCTTAACAGTCTGGACCCGAAGCCTGATTTTTCTGTTACATTCTTATTGGAATTCCATATAAACTGTAACGGGGATTGCAGGCACCGGGTCCTGACTATTGATTAAACTTAATTTAATTTAATTTAACTTATTTTAACTGAATACAACTGAATTTAACCAAATTAAACTAAAATTAACAAAAGGTAACTCAAATTAACAAAAGGTAGCAAAAATAAACAAAAGTTAACTAAATTATACTAAATCAAATTTAATTTCACTTAAATTTACTAAATTTAACTAAATTTTACTTAATTCTACTTTATTTAACTAAATTTTACTTAATTAGACTAAATTTTAGATAATTTCACTTCATTTTATTTAGTTACACATAATTTAAATAAATTTAATGAAACTCAACTATACTTTGAAGATACAAATAAGATTATGTTTTACTTTACCAATTTTAGCAAATTTTAACTAAATTTAACTACAATTTTTGAAATGAATTTAAGTAAATCAAACTTAATTTTTCTAAATTTAAATAAAATTTACAAAATATTACTAAATTTAGCTGAATTTCACTAAATTCAAATAAGTTTTACTTAATTTAACTTAACTCAACTTATTCCAACTTAATTTAACTTAATTAAACTTTGTTTAACTTCATTTAACTTAATTTAACATATTCTAACCTAATAAAACTCAATTTAATTTGATGAAGCCTTATTCAACTTATCATCATTTAACTTTATTCAGTTTTTATTAATTTAATGTAAACTAATCTAACTTAATTTAACTATTTTTCAAAACTCAACTAAATTTACCTAAAATTAGCCAATCTTGACAAAATTAAAATAATTTTAACCAAATTACATATTTTTTCAAAATTCGGCTGAATTTAAATTAATTCAATTAAACTAAATTTAATTAATCTTATTTAAACTTAATTTACAAATAAAATCAAGTAAATTTTACTCAATTTAACTATGTTTAACTTTATTTAACTATATTTAGGTTGATTTTACTTAATATGACTAATTTTAATTAATTAAAACTTTATTCCGCTTGATTTTAGATAATTTTACTTAATTTTATTCAATTTTGTTTGATTTTAGATAATTTTACTCAATTTTAGATAATTTAACTTAATTATACATTATTTTGCTAAATTTTATTATTATTAAACTCAACTGAACTTTAGCCAACTAAATATAGCCATATTTTACTAAATTTTATTTAGTTTAACTCAATTTAACTCAATTTAACTTAATTTAACCTAATTTAACTTAATTCAACTGAATTGAACTTAATCACTTAGTTTAACTTATTTTAACATAATCTTACTTAGTTAAACTTAATTTAACTAAATTGAAGTTATTTTAAGATAAATTTAGGTAAATCTAACTTAATTAAACGTAATATATTCATAATTGGCAAAGGGAGCGCGTGGTCGTAAAAACATATTCGGAGTGAAAAGTGATTTTTTTGTGTGCCTTTTGTTTCGCATTTTTGTCATGAATTGTGATATAGTTTTCGATAAAAACGGTCCGAGTTTGTTAGGCTTATCGCGTAACAAAATTATTTTGATTTATCAAGAACGTCGTGTGGTGCGCGAGTCTTTTTTGTGTTCAAAAGACCTTCCCATAGCTCCGTAGCTCGGAGGGCTTGACGTCGGTTGTTTGTGTGTTAAGCCCTCTCCATAGCATCGTAGCTCGAGAGGCAACGAAAATCAATACCTTATCTAGCTAACAGAAAGAAGATCGGAAAGCACTTGATGATTGAGTTTGTCGCGTCTATTGCGTAACAAATTCATGAACTAAATATGATTATATAATTAAAAATCAGACTACGCTATCATTGCAGCATTGCGTTTAACACCTCATTTTATAAATAAATATTATTTGGTTTTATCTTTCCACAGCCGGCTGTCTAAGATTAAACCATTTCATTAAAAATTAACAACAGTTAAACGGGAAATGTCTCATCCGCAGCAACCGATTGTTTGCCTTGAGAATAAAATATAATACCTTTCAACAAACACTATGATTTTGGGTCGCATCATCATCTTCTATGATGAATCCTGACCAAACACCCTATCCTACTAACAAGTTTTTCAGGTTCCTGGCGCTCGTGGGGTGTAAGCACAGAGTAAATCAGCTGCCCTAGTAGCAACCTGCGCTAACTAACATTCCCGTCCCTTAAAATCGAGATCTACAAACTGACATGGCGGGCGCCGTTGGTGGCCAATGACTGTTACCTATTCGCAACTGATCTTGTTCTGGAAATCATGGTGTTTTATCTTTTCAGCGCATTCATACATGCTGTTGATAAGAGAAATACCACTTGATAGTCGAAGCCTATGATCAGTAATGCTGAAAGGATATTACGGTTCTGTTCAGCAACGGAGAAGGACAACCATGGGTGGTCTCTCATGCTCATGCTCATGCTTAATTAAACGTAATATATTTTAACTTAACTTAATTTACCAAATTTTACTTAATTTTACTTAATTTAGCCTAATTTAACCAAATTTTAACAAAATTTAATGAAATTTAGCTATATTTATCCCTAAATTCAACTAAATTTAACTTTATGTAACTTTGAGTAACTTAAATTATCTTATTTTAACTTAATTAAACTAAATTTTATTAAACTCTACTAAATTTAACTTATTTTAATCAAATTTTACTCAATTTAACTACATTTAAGTCAATTTAACTTATTTTTTCTTAATTTTACTTAGTATTACTTAATTTGACGCAATATGACTTAATTTCGCAAATTTAATCAATTTAACTCAATTTAACGTAATTTAACTTAATTCAACTTAATTTTACTTCATTTAACTATATTTAGGTTGATTTTACTTAATTTGACTAAATTTAATCTAATTAAGCCAAACTTTACTAAATTTAACTAAATTTAGTTAAATTCAACTAAATTTAATTTTACCTTATATTGTCAACTAGTTTTAGCAAATTAAGCCATTAGAACCGATAAGACCTATTTTGTGCTTTATTAAACTCAATTAAACTTAGTTTAATTTAATTTAACTAAGTTTTACCTAATTAAACTAAAAAATACTAAATACTACATTGCACCAAATTTAACAACATTTAACTAAAATTACCTAAATTTAACTAAATTCAACCAAATTAAACTAAATTCAACCAAATTCATTAATTAACAAAATTTTACTAAAGTTCATTGAATTGAACAAAATTGAAGTTGGTTTACCTTAATTTTACTAAATTGAATTAAATTAAACCAAATTTTAATAAATTTAGCTAAAATTCACTAAATTTTACTAAATTTAACTGAATTTATCCTAATTAAATTAAATGTAACTAAAATTATCCAAATTAAGCGAAATTAAACAAAATATAACAAAAATTGAAAAAAAATTTATTGATTAAAAATTTTGAATAATTTTAACTAAAGTCAACTTAATTAAACTTGATTTAACTTAGTTTTACTTAAATTACTTTATTAAATTCCATTAAACTTAGTTTAACTTAATTTAACTAAGTTTTACCAAATTTAACTAAGTTTAACCATTTTAACTAAAAATTTAAATAAATTAAGCTAAAATTCACTAAATTTTACTAAATTTAACTTAATTTAAATAAATTAAATTAAATGTTACTAAATTTAAACATATATAAATTTGTTTTATTAAATTTTACTAAATTTACTTTTATTTTTAAGTTAAATAATAGTTATCCAAATTTAGCAAAGTTAAACAAATTATCACAAAATTTAAAAAAAAACTATACACATTTTGAGTATTTTCAACTTAAGTCAACATAATTTTACTTGATTCAACTTAGTTTAACTTAAACTACTTTATTAAACTCAATTAAACTTAGTTTAACTTTATTAATTCAAGTTTAACCAGATTTAACTGAAGATTACTATTTTTACTACATTTACTAAGTTTAACTTAATTTAACTTAATTCAACTTAGTTTAACTTTATTTAACTTAAAAATTATTAAATCAAAATAAAATTAACAAAAGATAACTAAACTATCATAGATAAAACATATTTTTACTGACTCTTAGATAATTCTTTTTCATTTTACTTAATATAGGCTAATGTTACTTAATTTTATTAAATTTAGCCAAATTTGACTATATTCAACTACATTTAACTTTATTTATCTAAATTAAACCTATTTTAACTTAATTCAAATTTATTCAAGTAATTTTTAAGTTTAAGTAAATGAAACAAAATTTTACTTAATTTATTTAAACTTTACAAAATTTTACTTCATATAGCTTAATTTTAAATTTATCATTAAATTTAATTAAATAAATTTAAACAAAAAAATACAAAATTAAAACAAAATTTTCAACTTTTAAATAAATTTAACTTCATTTTTCTTACTTCAACTTGGTTCAGCTTAATTTAACTTAATTAAACTTAGTTTAACTTTATCTATCTTAACAGTCTGGACCCGAAGCCTGATTTTTCTGTTACATTCTTATTGGAATTCCATATAAACTGTAACGGGGATTGCAGGCACCGGGTCCTGACTATTGATTAAACTTAATTTAATTTAATTTAACTTATTTTAACTGAATACAACTGAATTTAACCAAATTAAACTAAAATTAACAAAAGGTAACTCAAATTAACAAAAGGTAGCAAAAATAAACAAAAGTTAACTAAATTATACTAAATCAAATTTAATTTCACTTAAATTTACTAAATTTAACTAAATTTTACTTAATTCTACTTTATTTAACTAAATTTTACTTAATTAGACTAAATTTTAGATAATTTCACTTCATTTTATTTAGTTACACATAATTTAAATAAATTTAATGAAACTCAACTATACTTTGAAGATACAAATAAGATTATGTTTTACTTTACCAATTTTAGCAAATTTTAACTAAATTTAACTACAATTTTTGAAATGAATTTAAGTAAATCAAACTTAATTTTTCTAAATTTAAATAAAATTTACAAAATATTACTAAATTTAGCTGAATTTCACTAAATTCAAATAAGTTTTACTTAATTTAACTTAACTCAACTTATTCCAACTTAATTTAACTTAATTAAACTTTGTTTAACTTCATTTAACTTAATTTAACATATTCTAACCTAATAAAACTCAATTTAATTTGATGAAGCCTTATTCAACTTATCATCATTTAACTTTATTCAGTTTTTATTAATTTAATGTAAACTAATCTAACTTAATTTAACTATTTTTCAAAACTCAACTAAATTTACCTAAAATTAGCCAATCTTGACAAAATTAAAATAATTTTAACCAAATTACATATTTTTTCAAAATTCGGCTGAATTTAAATTAATTCAATTAAACTAAATTTAATTAATCTTATTTAAACTTAATTTACAAATAAAATCAAGTAAATTTTACTCAATTTAACTATGTTTAACTTTATTTAACTATATTTAGGTTGATTTTACTTAATATGACTAATTTTAATTAATTAAAACTTTATTCCGCTTGATTTTAGATAATTTTACTTAATTTTATTCAATTTTGTTTGATTTTAGATAATTTTACTCAATTTTAGATAATTTAACTTAATTATACATTATTTTGCTAAATTTTATTATTATTAAACTCAACTGAACTTTAGCCAACTAAATATAGCCATATTTTACTAAATTTTATTTAGTTTAACTCAATTTAACTCAATTTAACTTAATTTAACCTAATTTAACTTAATTCAACTGAATTGAACTTAATCACTTAGTTTAACTTATTTTAACATAATCTTACTTAGTTAAACTTAATTTAACTAAATTGAAGTTATTTTAAGATAAATTTAGGTAAATCTAACTTAATTAAACGTAATATATTCATAATTGGCAAAGGGAGCGCGTGGTCGTAAAAACATATTCGGAGTGAAAAGTGATTTTTTTGTGTGCCTTTTGTTTCGCATTTTTGTCATGAATTGTGATATAGTTTTCGATAAAAACGGTCCGAGTTTGTTAGGCTTATCGCGTAACAAAATTATTTTGATTTATCAAGAACGTCGTGTGGTGCGCGAGTCTTTTTTGTGTTCAAAAGACCTTCCCATAGCTCCGTAGCTCGGAGGGCTTGACGTCGGTTGTTTGTGTGTTAAGCCCTCTCCATAGCATCGTAGCTCGAGAGGCAACGAAAATCAATACCTTATCTAGCTAACAGAAAGAAGATCGGAAAGCACTTGATGATTGAGTTTGTCGCGTCTATTGCGTAACAAATTCATGAACTAAATATGATTATATAATTAAAAATCAGACTACGCTATCATTGCAGCATTGCGTTTAACACCTCATTTTATAAATAAATATTATTTGGTTTTATCTTTCCACAGCCGGCTGTCTAAGATTAAACCATTTCATTAAAAAATTAACAACAGTTAAACGGGAAATGTCTCATCCGCAGCAACCGATTGTTTGCCTTGAGAATAAAATATAATACCTTTCAACAAACACTATGATTTTGGGTCGCATCATCATCTTCTATGATGAATCCTGACCAAACACCCTATCCTACTAACAAGTTTTTCAGGTTCCTGGCGCTCGTGGGGTGTAAGCACAGAGTAAATCAGCTGCCCTAGTAGCAACCTGCGCTAACTAACATTCCCGTCCCTTAAAATCGAGATCTACAAACTGACATGGCGGGCGCCGTTGGTGGCCAATGACTGTTACCTATTCGCAACTGATCTTGTTCTGGAAATCATGGTGTTTTATCTTTTCAGCGCATTCATACATGCTGTTGATAAGAGAAATACCACTTGATAGTCGAAGCCTATGATCAGTAATGCTGAAAGGATATTACGGTTCTGTTCAGCAACGGAGAAGGACAACCATGGGTGGTCTCTCATGCTCATGCTCATGCTTAATTAAACGTAATATATTTTAACTTAACTTAATTTACCAAATTTTACTTAATTTTACTTAATTTAGCCTAATTTAACCAAATTTTAACAAAATTTAATGAAATTTAGCTATATTTATCCCTAAATTCAACTAAATTTAACTTTATGTAACTTTGAGTAACTTAAATTATCTTATTTTAACTTAATTAAACTAAATTTTATTAAACTCTACTAAATTTAACTTATTTTAATCAAATTTTACTCAATTTAACTACATTTAAGTCAATTTAACTTATTTTTTCTTAATTTTACTTAGTATTACTTAATTTGACGCAATATGACTTAATTTCGCAAATTTAATCAATTTAACTCAATTTAACGTAATTTAACTTAATTCAACTTAATTTTACTTCATTTAACTATATTTAGGTTGATTTTACTTAATTTGACTAAATTTAATCTAATTAAGCCAAACTTTACTAAATTTAACTAAATTTAGTTAAATTCAACTAAATTTAATTTTACCTTATATTGTCAACTAGTTTTAGCAAATTAAGCCATTAGAACCGATAAGACCTATTTAAAGTTATGTAAACATACTTACCCAACTTATATTCATCTGAGCTAGTTAACATTAGGTTAAGTTGTGTTGTTAGAGTAAGATTATATTGAATAAAAAATTAATCTGTTGTGTTTATTTGTTCCCTTATTATTGTTTAATCTCCCCAACCAGAAATCCGGAATAAACAGGAAAAGAAAACCGCCCGGTTTCCGGCACGTCTGTCCCCCATTTATAGTAGAGATCCTAAATAGGGAGACTGGTCGAAGTGAATTTGACGTACCCAAACAGACACGAGTTTGACGTATCCAAACGAGCATTTGCCTTTACGCTTAGCAAAACTTATCAGTGTTGCCAAGCTCAAAACATACGTTGCCAGATCGATTAAGCCAGCTTAGACCAGTCTCCCTATTTAGGGTCTCTAATTTATAGGCCCGTTATCGTGGACAAAACGGGCCCAAAAGCGTGCCACAGACGGGCGTAACACAGCGGCCAAAATGCGTAACGCCCGCCTAAATGTTGCATTCTGGCACGCAATGGGCCACAACGAGGGGAAAAAGCGTGCTGAAAATCGGGCCCGCTTTCAGGCAAAACGTCCCCGCTTTTTGGACGTTTTCCGCCCATTTTTCTATGTGGGTTCCATCATTCCCTTGTAAATACCTGAAAAACACGTGAATTGTGTTGCTGATGGCAAATTCTATCATATCCTTGGAGATTCCATCCCAATATTGGCTAAAAATTCATATCGAAAAAAGTGATTTTTCTGTTTACCTTTTTTTGCTTTTTTTCTTTTGGTCGATCAAACAGTGCGCCCGTACACTGCGAACCGGCATTACACATTTTTCAGTTTGGTTTTACACATTTGCATGGGACTTTTGAGTTTAACCAGGATAACACACTTCGTGTTATCAAAATAATATGAATAATACTGATTCTGAGTGTTTGTTTTCTGAACTTCCAAGATTATGGCTTCTTCGCTACCCCCTGGTGTATACGAATACGGATTTTTGCGATGACGACCACTTCCCAGTGCTGGTTTTCTGCGATGCGCCATCTGGATGTGATTAAATGTGGTAGAGTATTAAGCATACCAGTACCAGTAAACGAAGACTCACTCACTACTGTAACCAACACGAAAATACGCACCCGCGCAATAACTAAGTCGGCTTATTTTTCGCAGTTCAACTTGATTCGCAAGGGTTTTGGGTAGCAGTGGACAGCACTAGTCAATATTATGCTTTCGAGCTGATGTAAAGCATAGTGTGTGTATTCTTAAGTTTAAAGGCAACGCGTCCATATCGCACAGGCTGAGAATTTCCCACTTTCCTGGTGATTTAAAGCATAATTAAGCTTCCAGACAGGTGAGCATATATGAGACGAAATGGATGCATTTCGTTTCAGAGGACAGTCTGTTTCTGCTACACTCTATAATAGGAGAAATTTTGTATCTCTTTCTCTAGTACGCTGACGATGATCAAAGATCTATTTTTAGAGATACCCATATTTAGGCCGTTCCTTTGATGTATGTTATTAGGTGTTCTTTAACTGGTGGTCGTGTTGTATAAACCACATTGGCACGAAGCATAGAATTGTTCTAAGACACGATAGCTGCAGTGATTTTATTGAGTCATCAAGTTGGAAAGCATAAGATGAACTTGATAAAGAACGAACTTGTGAGCACTGTTTGTGTGGGTGCTTGGCATTGAATTTCTCGCGCGTTTGTGTTATTTTGTGTTGAGAATTGTGTGTCAAGATGGATGATCGTGGTTGTCAACGCAAAAGAAGTTCTGTGAATAGAGTTATCTAAGCCCGAGCTCACGCACACTAGCACCCCATTTGTTTTGCTGGCGGGTACAAAATTTAACCTCAATCTTTTTCGTGTACGTACACGCAATACATGCACACGTAGATAACTCTATAGAGATATCCACGCGCGAGAGTGTGTTAGTTTGTAACAAGATTACACACAGACATAGGCAAATCGAGTAGAATAATTCGTCTGTCAAAATCAGCTGTGTCCTTTGTTACACCACGAGCACGTGGTAAACAGCTGGTTTTTACAGACGATTGGTCTACTCGATTTGCCTATGTCTGCGTAAAAATAATGTAAACAAAATCAGCTGCTTGGAATTCATCCAATCACAATCGATCAAAACCAAAACAATCGAGAAATTAAATGTGAGAGTGTGTGCGTGCAACATGGAGTTAAACTTTTCAAAGTGCCATGGTAATCTTCACAGCAACTTCACAGAAAGTTTAACTCCATGTTGCACACACTCTCACATTTAATTTCTCGATACTTTAAATACAAATACTAACACAGAATCGTGGTGTGCGTGAGAGAAACCGTGGAGATCTCTATTGAAAAAGTGCGTACAGGAGATCTCGAATGTTTTCCCACAGAGAGAGAGAGAGAGAGAGAGAGAGAGAGAGAGAGAGAGAGAGAGAGAGAGAGAGAGAGAGAGAGAGAGAGTTCTTGTTTCAAAAAAACGTTCGATTTTTGTACTACATTACAACCCCGATGATTTCACACCATTTTTTGTCAAACGAACAGGGTCACTTTTTACTTTGACACTTTTTTTACACGGAGCTCACACTGGCAACCCAACGTTTGGTTTGATTGTAAGTGTGAGTACCGTGTAAAAAGTGACATTTCGTCACGCTCACGGGATACAAACTAAGAAGTGTCAAACGAAAAAGTGGCCAACCATCGGGCGTTGAGAGTATTCAGATTCAAGAGGTTGCTAAACAAAGCTATACAGCAATTCCATTTGAAAAGAGCCTAAACCGAAAAACAAGTTCTCCGATCGGGCTCACAATTTTTCTGGGGGTCCCTTTGACAAAATAATTAGACCCGTATTTTTTTTGTTTGGCCATTGTCGTGTTTTTTGGTCGCATTTTCTTTTTAATTTTCAGAAACCATTCAAAATACATCCGTTCGTTCTATGCTCAAACACCAGACTGATAGACTGATCTCGTTCAACACGAACGCTTAAAGCCCGATTTCTCCTTTCTCTCACACACGCTCGCTAGTTTCTGCTGTCATCTCACTCATTTTCTCTTTTTATGGCGTTCTGATCAAATTATCCCTCGCTTTACCATTCCTTTATTTTATTGTTTAAAAGATGATTATTCATTTCATTCATCTATAACAAAGTTTTGAAAAACAAAAATTGTCCTCTCGTCCCGTCCGACTTGCAAGAATAAACTTCTGTTTTTTTCAAGTCCTATACTTTCAACTATTACAAAAAAGTTAGCGTAGTGGCTTATACAATTTTTTTAATTAACCTAAACATAATCAATTAAATTGATCCATTCTTTTTAGCAAAAATATACATTGTAATCCGAAATATTCACATATTCCATTTTTTAATCACGGTTCCATATCATGATTTTCATCGTAACAAGAGAATATTCGCAAAAGATGTTAATTAAGCATTAGTTAAATTATTAAGCCATTTGAATGACATTTTTCATTAAATACATTGTAATTGCCTCATACAAGTTTTATTTTGATTGAAAACTCAATAGTTTATCATGTATTACTTTTTGATATTGAACATTTTAAGACCGCTCTAATGTTGTCATAACGATAAATACTAAAACTTAATCAATTATTGCTTATCTCTATCAAGCAAACTTCTTTAATCTCATATTAAGAAAAAAATAAAATAAAACGCAGCTTGCACTCTTCACCACGTTAAACTTTAATGAAAAACAATTGATGGTGCTCCCAGAAATATTGGAAATTTTAGCTCTCACCAAACTTATCAGAGTTAGCAAATTCACAGAAAGACCATACGAACACTACATAAATAAAGATGGTCAGTCCTAGGTCCAAAGTTGGTATCCTTGGCAAGCTTCTATTATTAAAAAAAAAACAATGAGTTTCAACATAACCTGCGAGAAGTTCTGTCTTTAAAAACGGTTTAAATTTCAACTAAAAGGTGAGGTGTTAAACATATAAATCATCAATCATGGCCCTTGCTAAGTCTCAAATTCCTCTCAAAGATATCAGCGTAAAATAAAAATGCAAAATGCAAAAATCAAGGGGCTACTCCAAATCAAAACATGAATTCCTCTTCCTCCCAAGGAGATCGACATTTCAGTTACCTCTCGAGGAATCTATCCTCTCGGGGACTTCTACTCCTCCCAGGGAGATCGACATGTTCATTTTCCACTCAAGGGATCTATCCTCTCAGGGACTACTGCTCCTCCCAGGGAGATCGACATTTTCCAGGGCCCCGGCGATGGCCTGAAACTAGCTACCGAACAACATTGGCAATATGGCGTCGTTTGTTTACCAACATGAGATTGTTTGTGGACGAACCAAAAAAAAACATTTTTTGTAAAATTTTCTATAACCGTTGTGTACTACTTTTCAGGGCTGCGGAGTCGGATCATATTTCAAGCGACTCCGACTCCGACTCCGACTCCGGCTTTCCACAAATTGTTGACTCCGGCTCCGACTCCGACTCCGGCCTACCAACTCTTGCCGACTCCGACTACGACTCCGACTCCAGCTTTCTGAGTTAAGCCGACTCCGACTCCGTATTATAAATATTTAAGAAATTTTAATTAATCACATCACTCACTTTTCAGTTCACTTTTGCGCGAATACTGTAAACCGGGGTGACATTGATGTTCGGGGTGTTTTGCAAAATGATAAATACGAATTATATACAAACAGAATGGTATGGAACCATATTAAGCTTGGTAGATAAGTGTTTGTTGTTCTAAGTAACATGTTTTCAGCGTTAATGAAACAAAAATTAAAAATATCTTCAGATTTAAACGCATTTTCAGCACAACAATTTTCTAAGAAAATTTGAATTTTGTTGTTGAGCAGTTCTCTTATATTTCGGTCATTCGATTTTTTTTTGTATTTTTTAATCCGGCTGAATCTTTTTTGGTGCCTTCCGTATGCCCAAACAAGCCATTTTGCATCATTAGTTTGTCCATATAATTTTCCACACAAATTTGGCAGCTGTTCATATAAAAATGATGTATGAAAATTCAAAAATCTGTATCACTTAAAGGAATTTTTTGATCGATTTTGTATGTCTTCAGCAAAGTTGTAGGTATGGATATGAACTACACTGAAAAAAAATATACGCGGTAATAGTAGTTTATGCAACAAGTTGCAAAAAGAGGATTTTTTCAGCACGAGTCGTACATTTATCCAACGAGGTTCACCGAGTTGGATAAATACGAAGAGTGCTGAAAAAATCAAGTTTTGCAACGACTTCCATAAAACATTTTTTGCAATTCCAAAAAACACACACACTGAGTGAAATTTTATGTCAAATTTTCATGTATTTTGTCAATAAATCGTTTAAATAAAAAAAAGTTGAAAAGTGTTACTTTTCAAAACAAGTGCAGAAAAGTTCAACTTTTCAGCACCCATTTGAGTGCTGAAAAGTAGAACTTTTCAGCATTTATTATGAAAAGTGTTGCTATTCGATTCTGTTATTTTTGGTACAGAAAAGTAGGCTATTTTGTCGTTCAAGAATGACAGGAAAAGTAAATAGTTTCACGACGGAATTGCAAAAAATCGTTTTTGGTGATTTTCTATTTATCTTTTTGTCACTAAAACTTGATTTGCAAAAAAAAACACTATTTTCAATTTTTTGTATTTTTTGATATGTTTCAGAGGACATCAAATGCCAACTTTTCAGAAATTTCCAGGTTGTGCATAAAATCTTTGACCGAGTATATTGGTCGCAAAAATTTTTCAACTTCATTTTTCGATGTAAAATCAAATTTGCAATCAAAAAGTACTCAAGTGAAATTTTGATAAAGTGCACCGTTTTCAAGTTAAATTCATTTTTAGGTGACTTTTTTGAAAACATTCGCAGTTTATCATTCTTTTAAATAAGTGCACATGTTTGCTCACTTTTGAAAAAAAAAAGTATTTTTGAAAAGCTTAGAAAATTCTCAATATTTTGCTTTTTTAAACATTGGTGATACGATCCTTAGAGGCGCTATAACCACGGCAAATAGTGTCCAGGGCATTCGTGGAAATACAATGTCCCATCCCAGAGGGTCCCGGAGTACCAAACCTTCTTAGCATGGTGCTCCCAACGAATACAACCAAATCTCGGAGCGTATGGTGGTGTGTCCCCACGCTTCTTCCTCCTGTCGATTCAGAATTGTGTTGTTGTTCGAACACTCAGTGCTCAAACTCAACCCAATTACGAGTCATCTCTGCGATACGGCTTTACGCAGTAAGCCTGGCCGCTTTTTTTTTTCTTAACTTATTTTTATTAGGTCCTTTTAGGTGCTGTGACCAGGTTGGGACCGAGGATCAGTAAAACAATATAATAACAAAAAAAAAAGCTCCTTAAATTCCATACTTGGAGATCATGTAACTGACGAGGGTTACTTGGTCCAAGCGAGTCTTGCAGTTCTTGAACCTGCCGATGTACTCGGAGAAAATCCCCCCACAGCTCAGCCGAACTGTAGAGTACCTTCAAAGGCCTGGCCGCTTTAACGCTTGTGATGTTTCAGTGCATTCCGATGCAATGGCGCACTACAAATGTCAATGAATGACAAGAAGAGTGCTAGCCCAAGTAACATTTTAGGTTTTAAGTAGGCCATAAAAGCCTATTTAGGCCGTATGAGGGTTTCCAGACCCATGATAAAACCTGTAAGTTTAAAAATGTTACTAGGGAGGCGTCATCTAACCTGAAGGCACTCTCCAGGATCCCTTCGAAAGATTGGCTGCGCTAGGGTCTGATTAGATTAGATTAGATTAGATTTGGTGATACGATCCTTAGAGATCCTATAGCCATGCAAGTGTTTAAAAACAGGAAAATTGATGTTTTCTAAGTCTCACTCAAACAACCCACCATTTTCTAATGTCGATATCTCAACTTCTAATGGTCCGATTTACAAAGTTAAAATATGAAACATTTGTGATGTTTTTCAAACATTTGAAAAATTCGAACACTTTATTTAACTTCTTTAAATTTACATTAATTTTTTAAAGTTAATACGCTAGCTACACTAAATTGTACTTTTTTAAATGAAATATAACTAGAAAGCTAGCCTTCACGATCGATTTGATATATCAAATAAATTTGCATACTTTTAGACTGAAATTTTAAAGAAACACAGTAACTAACAAAGATACCCTAGTTTTGAAATAAACAATTTTCAAACTATTTTTAAAGCTTTTTTGAATTTATTTGAGAAGACGTACATTGATTTTGAGTGATCCAGCCCAGTACATTCTTAAAACATATAAATTATTAGAAAATTTTAATATTTGAAAAATAAATTAAAATTATATCAATTATATCACCCCGATTTAGGGCATTTAAAAAAATATACTTGTTCAACGATTTATATTATATTATTATTTAAGGATCAACACTTTGAGAGTTTTGTAGATTTAGGGCATTTAAAAAAATATACTTGTTCAACGATTTATATTATATTATTATTTAAGGATCAACACTTTGAGAGTTTTGTAGAGAAATTGTAAACATTGAGCTAATCGAAATATCTAATAAATTGAATGATTATTTCAAAATTAGTTGCAACTTATTTGGATATTTTTGTCAGTTTGAAATGTTTTCAGTACGACACTTTGATTTGTTTTTATTTACAAACAAAATGAGCATGCTGCGTTCCAAGTAGAAGATAAATATAATAGTTGAAAATGTTTTAAAAACATATTTTTTTTTGTTAAAAACTGATAGTGAACATAAATTTTTCCTATTCAAACAAAATGATCTACATAAACCTCCAAGACGTTCGCTATCGGGCAAAAAGATGACGGAGTGTATATTTTTTTAGAAAGATTTTGATAAAATTTGGTCTTATTTTAATTGAAAGAATACATAAATACAAGCATGAAGAGACAGTAAAGAATCATTTTAATATGTTTTAATTTTATGACTACACAGCGACAATTGTTTACCATTTTATGAGTTATGACACTATAGTATAGTGTATACAAACATTGACAAGAGAGGATTAACAGATAATCATTCAGTGATCTTAGTGAAATTACAAAATAAGAGCTTTCCAATCACAATAAAAATGCTTAGAAAACATCATTGTATCTGATAAATATCTTGAACCAAAAAAAATTAAATAAAAAAAAATTAATGCAGTGCACGCAATTCAATAAATAAATTTAAAATATTTAAAAAAATTGGAATTAACCTGAATTATATCAAATATTGAACAATAAATAAGTTCATAAATTAAATTAAATTTTTTGACAACTCCGACTCCAGCTCCGACTCCGGGTCTATCAGAAATTTTCGACTCCGGCTCCGACTCCAACTCCAGCTCATACAATTTAGCCGACTCCGACTTCGGCTCCGACTCCAGCTATTCGAGTTTTGACGACTCCGACTCCGACTCCGACTCCAGGTCCCCAAAAGACCCGACTCCACCGACTCTGGCTCCGACTCCGACTCCGACTCCACAGCCTTGCTACTTTTGAAGTCATACAAAATAAAAAAAAATCGTTAAATTCTGGAACAGAAAAAAATATATTAATTTTTTTTAATTTAAACCGCTTCCATCGCGATTCTAAGCAAGATTAGAACAAATCATCGTGCCTTTAGTCTATCTTTAGTTTCTTAACCGGGTTGCTTTAGATTGCTGTTTAAATTTTGAAAATTAGCATAAATTAAGATTAGTTGCAAATTTCCCAACTTCAGCCTTGTGCATCAATTTCCATTTCACTCGTGCGGGAAACCAATAATGGGGTAATTCATGCGTTCCAGACTGTCAAAATTCCAAAACGTCACGCGAATCTTCGGTTCGCCGCTTTTGTTCCTGTATGACATTTCGAGGCGAGGCCCTGACATTTTCAATTTCCTCTCAAGGAATCTATCCTTTCGGGGACTACTACTCCTCTCAGGGAAATCGACTTTTCATTTTCCTCTCAAGGGATCTATCCTCTCGGGGACTACTTCTCCTCTCAGGGAGATCGACTTTTCAATTTCCTCTCAAGGAATCTAACCATTTTGTTAAATTGCCGCAGAAATTGATTCTTGTGGCCATCTTCTCGAGCGTCCATCCAAGTAGGCCTTGTTTTTCTCCTTCAACGTCAATTTGGCAGCAATCTCACGCACACGCTGGTGTGGCGTGTTTCTTGAATAAGGGTATCAAAATTCATGATTTTCAATACTGGTAATTGGTAATGCAAATGGCCATTTTGACAGTATTGTCCACAACCTGGAGTGGCCGGTGCCCTCAGGGAGGTTATCCCAGGAGAACATTTACCGAACCATACAATTTTGGGCAATATTGGTATCAATATTCATAGTTTTTGATATTGGTAATGAAAATGCCAATTTAGAAAAAGGTGGCCAAAAGCTGCAGTGGCCGGTGCCCTAAAGGATAGTTTTCCCGGGAAGACATCTATTGAACCAACGAGTTTTGGCACTATGGGTATCACAACTCATGGTTTACAATACTGGCCATTTAAAAAAGTGTAACAGTTAAGGGGGTGGTGTGGGTGCGCGTCAGCCAAGTCGAGGTGAGAGTGAGACAACCAAGAAGAACTTGGCAAACCCTGTTCCCGAACTCGAGTTCTGCACAATCCAAAACCCAGGATTACTTTACCTTCCTCGAAACACTCCCGCTTACGCGCCAGTACAGTAACGGAACTGTACTGCGGGAGGTCTGTTACTTCCCGACTAGATCAACTCTCAGGGCAGGTAAATTGGTTAACAACCCAAAACTAAAATGGCAAAAGGCCCAAGCAAACAAGACCAAAAAGAAAGAATCGAAACCCAATCAATTTTCTAGCGCAAAAAGAAATCAAACGCGCGCTTTGGGGATAAACATGATCTCGGTGGGGTTTATTGTGGCCAATGTTACAATTGTAGGTGTGGGGGAGATCTAATGTGCATGCATGCTTAGCTATCTGACCTTATTTCTGCTCGGTGGTTGTCGGTCGTCCTTCTGCAGGCTGGAATCGACGATCTCGGCTGCAGCAGTCTGGTCGCCGCTGGTGAGCAGCTTGTAGATCTTAGGACACCGCCCCTCAAGCGATGCGTGGGTGTGCTGCTACCGTCGGATGAAGGCGAGAGGCCGCCGACAGATGAATTTCCCCAGGTGTTCAAATCCCACGGTGTTGCGGCAGATCGATGGATCGATCCCAGGCCAGTGTGAGATGTTCACAACGGTCAGACAATCCCCGACGTGGTCGTTCAAACAGCCGCCGGTGGGCTCCACTTGCTCAGGGTTGTTGCTGGCCCCTACGGAGGACCCACTGGCATACCACGGTTAGTGCGCCCCTACGGTAGCGTCCACTTCCGATGTTGTAGGCCAGGCGACCGGTCAACGGGGACCGGGTTTCCCCTGCGGCTGCGTCCAAATGACTCGGAGACTTTTGGCGGGTCGTCTCCTACGGACTGATCCACGTGTTCAGTGCGGTGCGAGTTCGGTGGTGCGAGGTTCGATGCGAGTACGTAGTGCCACCACGTGTGGTGGTTCAAGTCGTGCTTCCGGGGCACGTGGAAAGGTTCTTGGCTGTGCCGCACGGTACGCTATCAGCGGCTCGGCAGTGTTGGACGGGTTGCTTACCACGTGGGCTTCCCACGTGTTCGTTGATAAACTTGGTCCAAGGATGGCAAATGGCGAGATGCGTTCTGTCCAGGTTCCGAACGGGCGGCGTCGCCGATCGACGATCGACGTGGCTTACGGAGTCGCCGGCTGGATTCACAGGAACACAATTTCCGCTCTACAGCGGCCAGGAGGCGGGCGAAACGGCGTCGAACAAGCGCGATTCGGTTGGCAGGGCGCAGGTGTAGCGTGAGGCCCACAGTCCCACACGTGCGAGTGGGTGCCGATACCGAGGCGTCCTCCAAAGCTGTGGACGAGATGAACCAAGCAAAAAACCTTCGCCAGAAGGTTCTTCGGGCGAGACACGACAACCATGAGCACTTTACCCTTAGGTACTTTAAACGCACTTTACCTTTTTGCTAGTTTCCCTGCACTGATTGCTGAGGCTTAGGTAATCAAGATCAAATGCGATCGATTCGCGGTGTTTGAGCTAGCGGGACAAATTATCACCGTTACAATTTTTATCGATTATTCTCGCCTAACGTACTCACTTGATACCTTGATACTAATTTGCACTGCCTCTAATTACCACTCAAATATCACAAGTGTTGGACGATCTTCGAGTGTACGGGGTTTGGAAGGCACGTTCGATTCTCTAAACGGTTCGAGAACTAATGAGATCGATCTCGCTCACGGTCTTGCAACGAGCCCCAAATGGCTCGCGTGATCGCGGATGGCGATGGATGGGGGAAACGCGAAAAATCGATCGTGGCCACTAATGATTGGTCCACGTCATCAAATTGTTTGAAACAATAGTTTTCCAATTCTTTTTTCGACCGTTTCGAGAACAGGCAGAGCCGGTCCCAGGCCCGATCTACAGTGTACGAGGGAAGGCGGGCAAGTTATTCCAAGTTATCTCCTTCTACACTTCGACTTCTTGGCGCTGTGTAACCCAAAAGGTTACAAAGGTGGCAACAATCTGGAGAGGCCGCTACCTCACGATTGTTCCGATTGGGGGACAAACATCAAACCATAGAGATATCATGGTTTTTTATGCGGAGCTTAAAGAGAATTTGAGCATAAAACTAAATCCAATAATGTTTTGATTTTATCTGACGCATAATTCAACAAAATGGCTTAATTTTAAAAGCTTTCCGGCTAAGTTCTTTGTCATACTGGTCATGTGTAACATAACCACCTGCACCTTTTCTTTCTCAAATTTATGTTGATACACACTTTCTAAAGGCAATGCAATCTCTTGTTCTTGAAAATATACTGATTGAATCGGTTAAACTATCGATTTAAGCTTTTTTAAATTTGTATGGGAATTCTGTTCACACTTGTGACACGTATTACAATTTTACTTTCGAAACACACTTGTGACACGTTCTTTTTAGATTTTTGTTTACATAATTTACAGTATCTTTTAACTGGTGTAACCAAATTAGTTGAAACTTGGATCGTTTGTTAAGCGATAGTATACGAACCGATTGCTTCAAAAGTTTGGCTCTATCATTCATAGTTTTGAAAATATTTATCATCAAACTTTAGAAATCGATTTTCTCGAATAGTACTAAATGGTCTTTGGCACAAGATAGCACACAACAGACAAAGTGTTAGAAATCTTACATTTTATTTTCTGGCCTGCGACCCGGGTTCTTCGAAACGCCATCCCGAAACATTCGGGGGAAAAAAAAACAATTACAACATATGTTTATTCTTAATTTAAAAAGTTTTCATGTGCCAACCTACAAATTGCTTTAAAAAATGAATGATTATATACTAAAAAACAATCATCTGAGCATTTCTCTACCAAAACCGGAAATGGATTTTATTTGTAATTTTTTATTTGGCTCAAACATTGTGGGGGCCTTCCCTATGACCAAATAATCTATTTTGTGTCATTGGTTCACCCATACAAGTCTCTATACAATTTTGGCTGCAGTCCATACAAAAATGGTATGTAAATATTCAAACAGCTGTAAGTTTTGAGTGAATTTTCTGATCAATTTGGTGTCTTCGGCAAAGTTGTAGGTATTGTTGAGGACCTTTGAGAACAAAATAGGTACACGGAAAAAAGGTGCAGGTGGTCATGTTACACATGACCAGTATGACAAAGAACTTAGCAGAAAAGCTTTTAAAATTAAGCCATTTTGTTGAATTATGCGTCAGATAAAATCAAAACATTATTGGATTCAGTTTTACGCTCAAATTCTCTTTAAGCTCCGTATAAAAAAAAACCATGATATCTCTATGGTTTGATGTTTGTCCCCCACACGGAGAAAAAAGAGTTCCCAAAATCTTGAACAAGCGTTCATGAAAATGGGAACCACGAACAAAGTGTTCAAATTTCATGGTACGTTTTTCAAAATCGTACCATGGGATTTGAACACTTTGTTCGAGGTTCCCATTTTCATGAACGCTTGTTCACGATTTGGGGAACTCTTTTTTCTCCGTGCAATCGGAACAATCGTGAGGTAGCGGCCTCTCCAGATTGTTGCCACCTTTTCGAAATGACCAGTATTGTAAACCATGAGTTGTGATACCCACACGGAGAAAAAAGAGTTCCCAAAATCGTGAACAAGCGTTCATGAAAATGGGAACCACGAACAAAGTGTTCAAATACCATGGTACGTTTTTGGAAATCGTACCATGGGATTTGAACACTTTGTTCGTGGTTCTCATTTTCATGAACGCTTGTTCACGATTTTTTTTCCGTGCATAGTGCCAAAACTCGTTGGTTCAATAGATGTCTGCCCGGGAAAACTATCCTTTAGGGCACCGGCCACTGCAGCTTTTGGCCACCTTTTTCTAAATTGGCATTTTCGTTACCAATATCAAAAACCATGAATATTGATACCAATATTGCCCAAAATTGTATGGTTCGGTAAATGTTCTCCTGGGATAACCTCCCTGAGGGCACCGGCCACTCCAGGTTGTGGACAATACTGTCAAAAAGGCCATTTGCATTACCAATTACCAGTATTGAAAATCATGAATTTTGATACCCTTATTGAAGAAACACGCCAGCGCCAGCGTGTGCGTGAGATTGCTGCCAAAATGACGTTGAAGGAGAAAAACAAGGCCTACTTGGATGGACGCTCGAGAAGATGGCCACAAGAATCAACTTCTGCGGCAATTTAACAAAATGGCGTTTTTCAGGGCCAACGAAAAATTCACGAAAGAGTTATTGTTTCAAATGATTCATGCAATGCTTCTGGTGCATTTTTAAAGCTTTTGACGCTTGGCGTTTAAATTAATTTAAATATTTTCCCCAACATTTTCATTAAAAGAAATAGTACGAATCAGTGCTGTTAAACGTTAATTAACGTTAACGCGTCCGTTAATCGTTAAAATTAACGTGAACGCGAACGGAGCCTACGTTGATCTTAACGAGAACGCGAACGGAACACGTTAATTAACGCCGTTAATTAACGTCGTTAATTGGGTCCTAAAATGAAGCTTAGATTGTTGATATTATTGTTTACAGCGATAAAACTTATTTTTCTGAGTACAATGACCCTTTGTACGACCACAAAGAGTTTAAAATGGATTTTTAAATCAATTTTGAAAAATTAATCTCGCGGTCCTTCTTGACAGAAAAGCTCCTACTTGACAGCTCGTTCCAAGGGAACCATAGTTAATCCATCGAAAAAATGTTGTCTTGTCAAAAAAAAAATTTGCATTAAAATGAAAAAAAGTGATCAGAAATGGTTTTTAATCGTGTTTTTTTAACGTTGTACATATAAATTGACATAGGGCTTTAGTTCCCAATTAACGCGTTAATCCTTCAGAGGCCCCGACTTTGAAGGCCTGTATATCCCGAATGACAACATTTAGCGGGTTACTTCCAGTTGCATTTTACGGACATTAACTGTGACTATGAGTTCCCGGTGAGGTTATTTGTCCAAAATTATCACCGGTTCCGGCAACCCGGAACATCCGTCAAGCATGTTTTTTTAAAGCTTTTGTCATTTAATCGACATTTGAGCCAATGTTATGAAACGTTGTTTGTAGTACATAGGTACACTGAATACCTTGGGTCAGTTTAGGGCATCTGTGGCCACTCCGGAACCGATTCCATGGTACCACGCAAATGGTTCCGATGATTGTGATGTTCAAAAGTCGACATGTTGCTTATCAAATTTAGTGAAATGAAACTCATTAATCAGCTATTATCATGTCGGTATCCTTTGACCCGATCGGACCAATCCGGAACCGGTTACCGGTGTCCGGAGGAAGTGTAGTGAGTATAGGAAAAGTCCTTTCATGCGACATATCAAACATCATGAAATTGAAAATTATAACCAATGAAGGCCAAACTGACGTCATCAGGGTTGATCTTTCCGGAATCGGCCATTGGAGGCCACAGTGCTTCCCCTCCCCTCTCGCTTCTCCTGCATCATAGATAAAGTGTCGACGCCTTTGAAGAATTTCATATTATTAATAAATATATTTTAGCTATACCCCAGAGTAAGACAGAGTTACCACTGCCACTTGATTTATGGTTCCACTTTGTGGTACATCGCACGCCTGCTACCAGCAAACCTTATGGAGCCAAAAAGTAAAATGACATTTATTTGGACTGCTCGCTCTGTGTTACTTTGTGACTATACACTTTTTTTTTGTTTTATTTATCCAGGTTAGCAGCTATAATAGCTGATTCAACCTGCCTTCAAAAACAAAAGGAGGATAGGAATAGAGGAAAATACATTTGAACTTCACACTTCACTTCATATTTTCTAGCACTAATTCATTAAAATCTTCCTCTTCTAACAATTCAATCCACTTTGCGAAGCCGTCTTTTCCTAATTTTTGATAGCATTGCCACCATTTCTCCTTGTACATGGTCTGCAGTCTCAATGCTTGGTGTTTTGTTGCGTCGTCCACTGCTTCCTGGTACTTCCGCCCGGCTTCTTTCCATTTTTTGTAGAAAAAATTGGTTCGCTGGTCATCCGTCAATTTCATTTTTTTCCGTTCATGCTTCGATCGCACGACTTCGAAGTAATCATCGTTTTCCAGTTCCATTTGATCGTTGTTGTTGCTGCTGCTGCTGTTTTCCCCTTCTTCGGCTGGCCGTTTTGTTTTGATGCATTTTTTGATATTGCTGTCGTCGTCAATTTTAGCCGTCGTACTGCTGCTGCTTGACTCCCCGGCTTTGTTTGGTTCTGCTGACACATCTTTTTCCGTGTTATTTTTGGTTGCGCGCTTTTTCTTAGTGAGTCGGGCGTTTGGTTGGCCTTTGTAGAAGACGTTGCTGTCACAGCCATCTATCTTTAGGCGCCTTGGAATTGGACGGTCCAAGTTCATGCGAAGCACCCGCACTCCGTTCGAAATGCCTACGAAGAACTTTTTCCATGTATCACTTTTTATGGTCAGCACTTTGCCGTACTGACTCATAGTGTTGGTGATTTTTTCAGCCGGCAGCTCCGGTGGCAAATCATGTATCCTGACTTCCACGGTGTGATCTTTGAAGTACACCGGGATCAGGAACATTTGATTCCCGCACTGCATGGAGTGCCGCAGATTCTTGCTAATTGCACGTTCTGCTAGTGCTGGGTCGTTAAACTCAATTAGAGTAACGCCAGACTGTAACAATTGAACGCACTTCAGTTCATGCTTGCACTGCACTTTTAGTTCGCGCGATATGAACCTCTCGACGTCGAGGGGTTTGGGTCGGGTGGGTAAGACGTTGAAATCTAATACCACTACGGTGTTTCGCGTCTTACTCATTTTTGCTGAGCAAGAAAAGCACCGAGAGAGGAGTTAAAATGCAACCGCTTGCTATCGTGGTTGGAGCCGTACTGGCTATACACTTGTATTGGTTGGCTGGTTTTAAAATCATTGACAGAACATTCGGAAGTGGTTCCGTAACGCAATCTAGGAGGCCTTGAACTAAAAATCAGGCAAATTTGACAATTGACGTAATAAACAGCAACTGGCTCTTTGATTGGGTTTCCATGGTAACCGGCGAGATGAGAGTGTCAAACCTGTACAATTCAGCTGGCTACTTGGCCTTATTGGATGGAATGCAATGGGACTCCAACTGCGTACCATCTTGTAGCCTACAAACTGCAAAAGCGCACTGGAGTTTAAAGGCTGGTCAACCGGAACCAATACAAAAGTGTAATTGTATATTTCCTGAATAAAATAAAAAATCTACATATTGAATCATAAGGCATCGACATGCATCTAAGAGGACATAATTTTCAATTTCATGAAGTTTGATATGTCGCATGAAAGGACTTTTCCTATACTCACTACACTTCCTCCGGTCTCCGGTAACCGGTTCCGGAGTGGTCCGATCGGGTCAAAGGACACTGGCATGATAATAGCTGATTAATGAGTTTCATTTCACTAAATTTGATAAGCAACATGTCGACTTTTGAACATCACAATCATCGGAACCATTTGCGTGGTATCATAGATTCGGTTCCGGAGTGGCCACAGATGCCCTGAACTGACCCAAGGTATTCAGTGTACCTATGTACTACAAACAAGGTTTCATAACATTGGCTCAAATGTCGATTAAATGACAAAAGCTTTAAAAAAAACATGCTTGACGGATGTTCCGGGTTGCCGGAACCGGTGGTAACTTTGGACAAATAACCTCACCGGGAACTCATAGTCACAGTTAATGCCCGTAAAAATGCAACTGGAAGTAACCCGCTAAATGTTGTCATTCGGGATATACAGGCCTTCAAAGTCGGGGCCTCAGAAGGATTAACGCGTTAATTAACGACGTTGATTAACGTCGTTAATTAACGGCGTTAATTAACGTGTTCCGTTCGCGTTCTCGTTAAGATCAACGTAGGCTCCGTTCGCGTTCACGTTAAGGTTACCCAATCAAACGATTTTCCGCATGACGAGTTCATTCCGCTTCGAATTCCGCTTCGAAAATTGTTTCGAAATTTTCTAAACGGAATCTCCGGTTGGACTCCGTTTCCATTCCGTTTAACCATTTTTGCACAAGGGCGACACCTACTGGTGTACGGTGGAACCTCGTTGACATTTCGCCGCGATTCGCCGAAACGGCTTTGGAATGAATGTGTGAGTGCAAAGTGTCAAAAACCGCGCCACGACGGTGATGGATCTGGGCGTTTCGGGTTAATTTTGAACTTGTCGCATCAAGTTCGTCCGTTTCTTGCGTAAAAATGGTAAGATTTAAAGAAGACTTAGTGACCGTATTGGAGGAAATGTAGTTATACTTTTACGACAATTGTGTGATTCATCTTTTGTTTCAGGTTCTCGTTTTACTGGTCCTTCACCCAAAATCCTCCTCCCGAGCCGTAGCAGATTCTTCTTCGCAGGAATTGTTGCTGCTGCTTCCTAGGAGGTAAGTAACAGGTCCGGATTTTATTGTTAGATGTTTTTAATGAAGATTTTTTGATCATCAAGCCAAAAACAATTGCTCTCTAGATTATTTAAACCTAACCTAACCTAAGGACAACTTATTCTTTCAGATTTCGGCGACGACGAGCGGGAATCATCGGAAAGCTTACCCGTGTGTTGATGACCGCGGAGAAATGCAACCCAACCCGACCAATGGAATCGACCAAGATCGATTGGACCACGTCGGGACTGGTTTGTGTACAACGCGTGGGTGACGGCCAAGCCGATCGAGACGCGTTCTGGAAGAACGCTGCTCTGGTGGAGAAATACCGCAATATGTCCCGAAAGTGATAGCGACGTGGGGGTGATAAAATTCCTGCAAAATCAGCTGCCAAACCTGAATCCGACTGTAGAAACTCCGCGAACTGACAGTAGGCTAAAAAGGACGGAGTGTCAAAACCGTAGGTCGTGGAGCTGCGGGAGAATGCCGATCGGTCAACTCGCGGTTGCGAGGTCGTGTAGATGACGAAGATTGGATCCGATGGTCGTGACCCGATTCTACGAACAGATTCCAGCCGAATGCTCCCGGGACGGCAGAAAAGATCGGCAAAACTTTGGTAACGGTGTTCTTTTATTGTAAAACCTTTTTAAGAAATTAAAAATATTCATAAGGGTTTATGGGGTTTGGGGTTTGTTTTTATTGTTTATTTTGTAAATAAAATCTTTTTAACCTTAAAAACATACTTAGGCATTTTTTTCTGGTTGAATACTAATTCAACCAAAGCAAAACAAAACCAGGAACAAAAAATAAGAAAAAGAAGCAGCTGTCAAAACTAACCCGTCCATTCCGTTTCGATTCCGTTTGAATTCCGCTTGAACCGATTTGCGGCGAAAACTCAAACGGAACCGGTTGTTGCGTTTGAAACGGAATACGTTTTAGAATCTAAAACGAACACTGTTTAGAATTCGAATCGAACTTTTTTCGCTCAAGCGGAATTCTAAACGGAATCCAAACGGAACGCGCTGAGTGGGTAACTTTTAACGATTCCGTTAAGTTAAACGTCGTCAATTTAAACGTTTAACAGCACTGGTACGTTAAGTTAAACCACTGACGAACTGACGTGCCACCCCATACATTTTAATGAGATAATTCTGACCGCAAATTCTTCAGCGAACACCAACTCCATCTACCTCCAGGTTCGCTGAACTAATTCTCTCTCCCACGTGTTTTTGATATTGCGACTCTGCTTCAATTTATAATCTGCGTCGTTTCAAAAGAGTATGCGCTCAGAACGATTTTGGAACGCGCTGTTCGTTTCGGCGAAAGCGTGTGTTAGTTTATGCTGACTGCAACAATACATTGCATGTAAACATTGGCGCGAAGCGAAAGAAGAGCACGCAAAACGGACATAAGGTATAAATTCCTAATTTTTAGGTATAATCGAACCTGACTGCAATAAGTTATTTTATTACTAATCGGCTATTAGTAATAAAATTACTAATAGCGTTTTAGTACGAGAATTCCTATATTTTAGGTATAATTGTAGAACCAAAATACCTTAATTTTAGGTATTTTCTGGAAAAGTGAGGGGACCAAAATTACTTATATTTAGGTATAATCCAAGATGGCGGACCATGGTTATTCCTTATTTCTAGGTATAAATACCTAAATTTGAGGTATTTTCTGGAAAAGTGAGGGATCCAAAATTACTGATATTCAGGTACAATCCAAGATGGCGGACCATTATTATTCCTAATTTTTAGGAATAAATACCTAAATTTGAGGTATTTTCAGAAAAAGTGAGGGATCCAAAATTACTAATAATTAGGTATAATCCAAGATGGCGGACCATGATTATTCCTTATTTCTAGGTATATATACCTAAATTTCAGTTATTTTCTGGAAAAGTGAGGGATCCAAAATTACTGATATTCAGGTATAATCTAAGATGGCGGACCATTTATTCCTTATTTCTAGGCATAAATACCTAAATTTGAGGTATTTTCTATAAACGTGAGGGATCCAAAATTACTAATATTTAGGTATAATCCAAGATGGCGGACCATGGTTATTCCTTATTGCTAGGTATAAATACCTAAATTTGAGGTATTTTCTGGAAAAGTGAGGGATCCAAAATTACTGACATTCAGGTATAATCCAAGATGGCGGACCATGATTATTTCTTATTTCTAGGTATAAATACATAAATTTGAGGTATTTTCTGGAAAAGTGAGGGATCCAAAATTACTGATATTCAGGTATAATCCAAGATGGCGGACCATTATTATTCCTAATTTTTAGGAATAAATACCTAAATTTGAGGTATTTTCAGAAAAAATTAGGGATCCAAAATTACTGATATTCAGGTATAATCCAAGATGGCGGACCATTATTATTCCTAATTTTTAGGAATAAATACCTAAATTTGAGGTATTTTCAGAAAAAATTAGGGATCCAAAATTACTGATATTCAGGTATAATCAAAGATGGCGGACCATGATTATTCAAAATTTTTAGGTATAAAAATCTAAATTTGAGGTATTTTCTGGAAAAGTGAGGGATCAAAATTACTGATAATCAGGTATAATCAAAGATGGCGGACCATTTATTCCTTATTTCTAGGCATAAATACCTAAATTTGAGGTATTTTCTATAAACGTGAGGGATCGAAAATTACTTATACTTAAGAATAATCAAAGATCAAATTAGGTATTATCCAAGAGATATGCAGGCAGAAGAAAACAATGGTTTATATGATATTAATATTTTTAATTATATCAAACACAACTATTTCATAAATGTTCTCTCCTAAAAATGAATATTAAAATTTAAATTTTATTTTATTTTTCAATGCATCTATATTTTTAATATTAAATTTATCTTTTTTATAAAGATTTTGGTTTTTTTATGTTTTAATTTTTTAATAGTTAAATATTTCAGTATTTTAATATTTCAATAGTTAAATATTTAAATGAGTGCATAATTGACAAAGGGAGCGCGTGGTCGTAAAAAATATTCGGAGTGAAAAGTGATTTTTTTTGCGTGTGCCTTTTGTTTCGCATTTTTGTCGTGTATTGTGTGCTGCGAGGATATTTGAAATTTGCTCGCGTTATCTAAATTGTAGAAACAGTAAAAATATACTGATAAGTCCAGCCCATAGCACTAATGCTCGGTTGGCATTCGATTAAAAAACTTTCTAAATCATCACTAGTTTATCTTTCCGCAGCCGGCTGCCTAAGATTTAAAAATTTCAACCGATAAACAAAATGCTCATGGTCACATCACTGCCACTCGTGAATCCTGACCTCATACCCATCTACTAACCCCTCAAAACTCATGTGATACTTTGTCGGAGAAGCAGTCGATTGGGCGGTCTCTATCACTCAAGTATCGGACTAACATTCCCATCCACTTCCCCGTGACTCTACCACTGGTCGTGGCCGGCGCCGGTATTGATCAGCATGATAGGGGCCTTTGAGAAGTTGCGAAGCGAGGAAAGATAGCATCCACTCATCTTCCATGGCTCGTGGCTCGGAGTAGCAACTGCAGGTGGGCACCAATGCTTATGCTTATTTCAATAGTTAAATATTTAAATATTTTAATATTTTAACATTTTAATATTTTAATATTTTGATATTTTAATATTTTAATATTTTAATATGTCAATATTTTAATATTTTAATATTTTAATATTTTAATATTTTAATATTTTAATATTTTAATATTTTAATATTTTAATATTTTAATATTTTAATATTTTAATATTTTAATATTTTAATATTTTAATATTTTAATATTTTAATATTTTAATATTTTAATATTTTAATATTCTAATATTTTAATATTTTAATATTTTAATATTTTAATATTTTAATATTTTAATATTTTAATATTTTAATATTTTAATATTTTAATATTTTAATATTTTAATATTTTAATATTTTAATATTTTAATATTTTAATATTTTAATATTTTAATATTTTAATATTTTAATATTTTAATATTTTAATATTTTAATATTTTAATATTTTAATATTTTAATATTTTAATATTTTAATATTTTAATATTTTAATATTTTAATATTTTAATATTTTAATATTTTAATATTTTAATATTTTAATATTTTAATATTTTAATTTTTAATATTTTAATATTTTAATATTTTAATATTTTAATATTTTAATATTTTAATATTTTAATATTTTAATATTTTAATATTTTAATATTTTAATATTTTAATATTTTAATATTTTAATATTTTAATATTTTAATATTTTAATATTTTAATTTTTAATATTTTAATATTTTAATATTTTAATATTTTAATATTTTAATATTTTAATATTTTAATATTTTTATATTTTAATATTTTAATATTTTAATATTTTAATATTTTAATATTTTAATATTTTAATATTTTAATATTTTAATATTTTAATATTTTAATATTTTAATATTTTAATATTTTAATATTTTAATATTTTAATATTTTAATATTTTAATATTTTAATATTTTAATATTTTAATATTTTAATATTTTAATATTTTAATATTTTAATATTTTAATATTTTAATATTTTAATATTTTAATATTTTAATATTTTAATATTTTAATATTTTAATATTTTAATATTTTAATATTTTAATATTTTAATATTTTAATATTTTAATATTTTAATATTTTAATATTTTAATATTTTAATATTTTAACATTTTAATATTTTAATATTTTAATATTTTAATATTTTAATATTTTAATATTTTAATATTTTAATATTTTAATATTTTAATATTTTAATATTTTAATATTTTAATATTTTAATATTTTAATATTTTAATATTTTAATATTTTAATTTTTTAATATTTTAATATTTTAATATTTTAATATTTTTATATTTTTATATTTTAATATTTTTATATTGTAATATTTAAATATTTTGATATTTTAATATTTTAATATTTTAAAATTTTAATATTTTAATATTTTAATATTTTAATACCTTAATATTTTAATATTTTAATATTTTAATATTTTAATATTTTAATATTTTAATATTTTAATATTTTAATATTTTAATATTTTTATATTTTAATATTTTAATATTTTAATATTTTAATATTTTAATATTTTAATATTTTAATATTTTAATATTTTAATATTTTAATAATTCAATATTTTAATATTTTAATATTTTAATATTTTAATATACCCTCACCCCTATCTCTTTCCCACATTTTCTTTCGCTCTTCCCCTCCAGCCTTCTCTCACAAACTCCCCCTTTCTCTCCCTTTTCTACTTTCTCTCTCCCTTTCCCATTTTCGCTCTCTTTCATTCCCTCTTCTCTCCCACTTTTTCTCTCCCTCTCCTCTTCTCTCTCCCACTTTCTCTTTCTTTCTCTCTTTCTCTTCGTCTACCCCCACCCATTCACTTTCAGTCTCTCATACACACACGAGCACACACGAGCACACACACACACACACACACACACACACACACACACACACACACACACACACACACACACACACACACACACACACACACACACACACACACACACACACACACACACACACACACACGCACGAACACTTTCACAAACGCATACATACACACACCCGCAACGTCCAACCAAATCACAAAAAGATAAAAATTGGTTCGTCAAACTCAAACTCGATACAACTTTTCATTCACACAATCGCCACGGTCGCACAATCTCCACGGTTGGGGTCCGTTTATACTTCCCCTTTCCAGCTCTTCCGCAAATATCCGTCCCGAGATCCGTCCTCCAGAGCACGAGAGGAAGTGGCGGCTTTTAATTCCGCCGGGAGTTGAAGGTTCCGTCCTCCTCCTCCTCCTCTTCCACAAGTACGCGAGCCACACTTCCTCTAACAAGGATGCTCCGGGTTCCGTTCTCCGTGCAGAACCGGAGAGCCACTTTTCTTCCTGCACAAAACTTACCTTGCCAAAGTTCCTAAGTTTTCAGCAGCACTGCGGAACACCAACTCACAGCCACGAAATTATTTTGTTTTGACTTGTCAAAACGTGAATCGCAATTTTAGAACTAAAGAAAATACTAAAATTTAGGAATTTTTAAGAAGTACTTCAGTGTTCTAAAAAAATCCTAAATTTTAGGAAGAAAAAAATACTAATTTTTAGGTATAATTTGACAAGCTAGAACATAAGTTCAAAAAATACTAAAAATTAGGAATTTATACCTAATGTCCGTTTTGCGTGAGAGCTAGTGAAGAGAGGGAAGAGAGAAAAATCGGTTGACAGATTGTTCGCTAGAAGCAAAAACGCCAAACAAGAAGAAGACAACTGCGGTCAAAAGTGGTTTGCTCGTGGCACGTCAGTTCGTCAGTGGTTCAACGTCGTTAATTTAAACGTTTAACAGCACTGGTACGAATATTAACAATTTTCGCTTGCAAGTTTCAAACGTCAAACGATCGCAGTTGGCCTTGAACAAGCAAGCGCGTGCTTTGACCCACGCAAAAAATCTTTCTGCTCTCTGATTGGCTGTTTTGTTTTGCCGTGGAATCGTGAAGGCAGCATTTTTGCCAACGATTTTCATTCCGTCGTCATCGTTCGATCCGACAACATCGTAGCAGCAGCAGCGGCGAAAATAAAACAACGACTGGAGGAAATCAAGAGCAAGCTCCGAGAAGAAGAAACACGCCAGCGTGTGCGTGAGATTGCTGCCAAAACGACGTCGAAGGAGAAAAACAAGGCCTACTTCACTGAAAATAAAAAGAAGTAATCCAGTTTCTAAAATTTTGGAATTTGCCAACTTCTGCCAGAGAAGTCACCCAATTCCTAAATTTGCTGGCCCAATAAGGCTTTCTAGTCACAAATTTACCAACACATTCAAAGTATGTTTACATGACAGCTGGACGTTTGATTGCATCAGGTTTCCTATCTCTTTCTAGCAAAAGTTTTTTGTCAGGCGACTTCTAGCTGGTTTTTTTGACTGGCTGCCCGGCTGACATCAACATACTTCGCAGGGCTGTGACAGCTACAGCTCGATCATTGTTTGCATCAGGACACTGTGACGAGGAGTTCGTCATTTTTGAATTAAATTATATTTTTTTCACTGGGCCTAGAAAGCCTTATTTAGGAATTCTGATACTTCTTTGGAAAAATGAGCTTAAACTGACAGCAAAGCTTCGACGCCCAACCCCTGGATTCCTCTCACGCCCGTTGGTCCGTACGGTTTATGCGGAAAACTCCCCTATTCGTGCGCTGGCCACAGCTTTCAACGAGTTTTACCATCTGTTCGACTTCCACGAACCTGTGAGCCGATTTTGGAAAGACTTCGAACTGAACTCCGAGATCGTTCTCGTTCATCTCGTCCTGCTGAAAACCCGCAACAACGTGCATCAAGAACAAGAAGATCTAGCCGTTAAATCATGTTTTGTTTAAATTTATGTTTTGATAACTTGACTATATTTATGTTTGTAAAGTTCTTATTAGTTTTAAGCAACCAAACTTCATTGAGACCACCGGGTCAGATGATTTCAAATAAACAACTTTGTATTGCGCAACTGCGCCATCTGATATTGAAACTCGGAATTATTCTTCAGAGCTTAACAGTCTGAACTTTCCTCTTTCTTTTGTTCTCGAGAGAAGCTGCCCAAGCTTGACTTGTTTCGACAGGATTCTGATGATCGATCCACATAAATGCCAAAATAACACTTTTTTATTTACAAATATTTTAAGATAATGAGAATTTAATTATTCGCTCAAATGAAAAAAATAAAACATCAAAGTATTAGAAGTATGAAAAGTATAAAAAGTTTAAAAAGTATAAAACGTATAAAAAGTATAAAAAGTATAAAAAGTATAAAAAGTATAAAAAGTATAAAATGAATAAAAAGTATACAAAGTATAAAAAGTATAAAAAGTATGAAACGTAGAAAAAGTATAAATAGTATTAAAAGTATAAAATGTTTTAAAAGTATTAAAAGTATTAAAAGTATTAAAAGTATTAAAAGTATTAAAAGTATTAAAAGTATTAAAAGTATTAAAAGTATTAAAAGTATTAAAAGTATTAAAAGTATTAAAAGTATTAAAAGTATTAAAAGTATTAAAAGTATTAAAAGTATTAAAAGTATTAAAAGTATTAAAAGTATTAAAAGTATTTGAAGTATCAAAAGTATCAAAAGTATTTAAAGTATTTAATGTATTTATAGTATTTAAAGTATTTAAAGTATTTAAAGTATTTAAAGTATTTAAAGTATTTAAAGTATTTGAAGTATTTAAAGTATTTAAAGCATTTAAAGTATTTAAAGTATTTAAAGTATTTAAAGTATTTAAAGTATTTAAAGTATTTAAAGTATTTAAAGTATTTAAAGTATTTAAAGTATTTAAAGTATTTAAAGTATTTAAAGTATTTAAAGTATTTAAAGTATTTAAAGTATTTAAAGTAATTAAAGTATTTAAAGTATTTAAAGTATTTCAAGTATTTAAAGTAATTAAAGTATTTAAAGTATTTAAAGTATTTAAAGTATTTAAAGTATTTAAAGTTTTTAAAGTTTTTAAAGTATTTAAAGCATTTAAAGTATTTAAAGATCCTAAGAAAAATTTCCAGGAATACCAAAATTTGGTATTGATAACAGACAAAGGTATAATACGGCATTTCCTTTGTTATTTACCCTCGGGATGTCACCCCGGTAGTTGTTTTTTTGTGAATGTCTGCTCCGATATTCTGTCACCTGTGTGGATCAATCGGACCGCGCACTGGACTCACAATCCAGAGGTCGCCGGTTCGAATCCCGAGGCGGACGCAAAAAATTCTAAGTGTAAATATAGGTTTTCGGTGCCCTCTCCCCGTGCCATACCTTCACACTTAGGAGACCCGGGAGGCGGAGTCTTGTCGCAAAAGAACGATACACGCCTGTGAATCCGTTGACGAAACCGCAAGGTTTAAGAGGGCCACATTATAAGGTGTTACGTCGATTCCGTTTTTTTCCCGATATTCTTCAATGGAGTTCCCCTACAAGGAAACCGAGGAAGAATTATTTTTATTTACCAATAACATTTCAAATCCATTTTATGGATGGCAAAAGATTTTAGGAAAGAATTTTCAATTTGTTTAGAATTCATGCATAGCATAGTAGATTACACAGCGTAACATTTTTTTCATTATTAGCAGGACGATCAAAAAAACTTCCCGAGGGATCGGCTTCCTGAACACAATGCAACCTGGCCCATGTCTTAACCCTAGCTCGAGATATTCAATGCAGAAGTTTTGCATATGAATCACCCCCGTCGAAAAATATTTTTATTTTGTTTTCACTGTAACTTAAGTTCTATTAGGTCTTTTTAGATGCTTCCGGTGTCATTATACGGTAAATTGTTAGAAAAACCCAAAATATGGTCCCATTGGTCGGTTCTCGTAACCGGTCCCGGTGGAAATCCGGATTATTGGCCAAAATTGTGCGAAATCTTCAAAATTTTGAAATTGGTTGCTTTTTATGCGAAAAAAACATACTATTGCTTCAAACAATCAATACAAACTCAAAAAATGTTTTGTCCAAGCATATCCGAAGGTGTTTTATTGAAAATGTGGCCATTGAGAACCGGTTCTGGCCAATCCGGATGCGGAAACTAGAAAACATTTAAGCAGTTTTTTAAAAATTCCTATGTGTCAGACAATTTAGAAAAACAAACGTGGTGTTGAAGCATTTTTTGCTACTCAATATTTTCAGAATCCGAAAAAATGGCCAAGAGGCCAATGGGAACCTGTTCTGACTCTCCCGGTCTCGGGAAACAATGGTCCCATGACATTTTTATTGAAATTATTTAAAAGTTGTTTTAGTTACCAGAATTTTAAAATTCCTTGAAAAAAAATTTGAATTTATTTATAGCCAGAATCAGAAATGTGGCCATCAGGAATCTGTTCTAAATGTTCCGGATCATGGAACCAGTGGACACTTGACAATTTTATTTGAAATTAAAATTTTCAAAATGATCTAAATTCCATCAAAATCAGATTCAGATATGTAGCCAAATATGGCCAACCGGACTCTGTTTATATATTCCGGATCAGGGAACCAGTGGACAAAATTCAAGATTCCCGTTAAACAAATCACATCAGAAATTTGTCCAAGTGGCCAACCGAAACCTGTTTTAAATGTTGTTAAAATATTGTCAAATATTTTAGTTAACAAATTTTCAGGATTCCTTAAAATGAATCTGAATTTATTTAAAATAAGATTTATAAATGTGGCCAATGGGAACCTGTTCTAATAAATGCGGATCAAGGAACCAGTGGACACTTGACATTTTAATCAAATTTATTAAAAAAAGTTTCTGGAATAATAAGATTCCTGTTAAAAAAGATTTTATTTAAAATTATTTTAAAATTTTAATTAAATTTATTTAAAATACAAAGTTACTGGATTTATAAGATTCCTGTAAAAATTCCGAATTTATTGTATATTGTTTTAAGATAGTTACTGGACTTAACAGATTTCTGGAAAAAAAAAAATCTGAAAATCAGCATCAGAAATGTGGCCAATTGGAACCTGTTCTAAATATTCAGGATTAAGAAACCAGTGTACACTTGACATTTTAATTAAATTTATTTAAAAAAACGTTGCTTAATCCACCCTTAGGTGGTTGGTGCCTTCCTCTCCTTCAAAGGGTAATGCTATCCAAAATAGACACGCTCGTGGGAAGGTCTTTAAATTACCTATAAAAAGATAGGTCGCATGATATATTTGGAATACGTTTTCATCTAAATATCTGAGAACTAGCCTCCAAAAAGTGTATAAATAACTCTTAAGTGCTTATAACTTTTGATAGGGTTGTCAGATCTTCAATGTTTTGAACGCGTTGGAAAGGTTTTTTGATTACCTGTTCAACGACGGGTTGCATGATAGATCCGGACAACGTTTTCATCGTGATATCTGAGATCCGGCTTCCAAAAAGTGCATAAATAACACTTAATTGCTAATAACTTTTGATAGGGTTGTCAGATCTTCAATGTATTGGTCGCGTTGGAAAGGTCTTTTAAATACCTTTCTAAAAATTTATAACATGCTGGGGTTTCTTACAAAAACCACCCTTTTTACAATCTTCCGGACTTTAGTCAAAATCGTTTTTTTTAGCATAACTTTTGAAGTACTTTACTAAACTTGATAATTTTCAATAGGGACTTATGGGACCCCAAGACGAATCGAATGAGACCAAAACGGTCCAAATCGGTTAAGCCAGTGCTGAGATAATCGAGTGCATATTTTTTGGTGCACAGACCCACATCCCTACACACACACACACACACACACGGACATTTGCTCAGAATTCGATTCTGAGTCGATAGGTATACATGAAGGTGGGTCTAGGAGGTCTAATTGAGAAGTTCAGTTTTCGAGTGATTTTATAGCCTTTCCTCAGTAAGGTGAGGAAGGCAAAAACATAGTCAACAGATTTATAAAATTCCTGGCCAAATTCAGAATTAGCATAAGCATAAGCATAGGTGCCCACCCGCAGTTGCTACTCCGTTATTGACCAGGACCTCCAGAAGTTACATCCACGAGCCGTGGGAGATAAGTGGGAGCTATCTTTCCTCGCTTCGCAACTTCTCAAAGGCCCTATCATGCTGATCAATACCGGCGCCGGCCACGACCAGTGGTAGGGTCACGGGGAAGTGGATGGGAATGTTAGTCCGATACTTGAGTGATAGAGACCGCCCAATCGACTGCATCTCCGACAATGTATCACATGAGCTTTGAGGGGGTTAGTAGATGGGTATGAGGTCAGGATTCACGAGTGGCAGTGATGTGACCATGAGCATTTTGTTTATCGGTTGAAAATTTAAATCTTAGGCAGCCGGCTGCGGAAAGATAGATAATTGATTATTTAAAAGTTTTTTTCATCGAACGCGTGCCAGCCGAGCAGTATTGCTATGGGCTGGACTTATCAGTATATTTTTACTGTTTTTACAATTTAGATAACGCGAGAAAATTTCAAAAATAGAAAATAAATGACGCTTTACTCGTCATAAAATCGATAGTTTGATGAGTTAATACTAAAACTGCCAGTTGGAATAAATTATTACGATCATTTACGACGAAAATTTTCGCGAAAAACAGGACTGCGCGTTCCCAGAAGCACTGCACTTATGATGTCATTAATTCAATTATAATAACCAATCACCCCATGCACACAAACAGCTACACAAAAGAAATGAAAATAAGAATGCAAAAACAAGACAGCGCGTCCCCGTGGTCAGCGCACTAATCAAATTCCTGGTCAAATTCAGAATTTATTAAAAATTATTTTGACAATTTAATTTCATTTATTCTAAAAAAAAACGTAACTGGATTTATCAGATTCTTCGAAAAATTTGAATTTATTTAAAATCGTTTTGAAAATTTAATTAAAATTATTTCTAAAATTAATTACTGGACTTAACAGATTCCTGGAAAAAATCAGAATTTATTTAAAATCAGAATCTGATGTGTGGCCAAAGGGCCAATTGGAACCTGTTCTAAATAATCCGGATCAGGAAACCAGTGGACACTTGACATATGAAATAAATTTATTTAAAAAAGTTACTGGAATAATAAGATTCCTGTTAAAACAAACAGATTTTATTTAAAATTATTTTGACATTTTAGTTAAAATTTATTTAAAAACATGGTTTCTTGATTTATAATAGTCCCTGAAAAATTCTGACTTTACTTAAAATTATTTTGACAAATTAATCAAATTTATTTAACAAACATAGTGACTGGATTTATAAGATTCTTCGAAAAATCTGAATTTATTTAAAATCATTTTGAAATTTTAATTAAATTTATTTCTAAAAATAGTTACCGGGCTTAACAGATTCCTGGAAAAATCAGAATTTGATTTGTGGCCAAATGGCCAATTAAAACTTATTCTTCATAATCCGGATCAGGAAACCAGTGGACACTTGACATTTTAATTAAATTTATTAAAAAAAATGACTAGATTTATAAGATTCCTGTTAAAAAATCAGAATTTATTTAAAATTATTTTGACATATTAGTTAAATTCATTTAAATACATAGTAACTTGATTTATAAGAGTCCCAAAAAATTCTGACTTAACTCAAAATTATTTTGAAAAATTAATTAAATTTATTTAAAACAAACATATTTACTGGAGTTATAAGATTCTTCGGAAAATCTGAATTTATTTAAAATCATTTTGAAATTATAATTCAATTTATTTCTAAAATAAGTTACTAGGCTTAACAGATTCCTTGAAAAAATCAGAATTTATTTAAAATCAGAACCTGATGTGTGGCCAAATGGCCGATTGGAACCTGTTCTAAATAATCCAGATCAGGAAACCAGAGGACACTTGACATTATAATTAAATTTATTTAAAAGAGTTACTGGAATAATAAGATTCCTGTCAAAACAAACCGATTTAATTTAAAATTGTTTTGACATTTTAGTTAAATTTATTTAAAAACTTAGTTACTTGATTTATAAGAGTCCCGAAAAATTCTTCCTTAACTTAAAATTATTTTGACAAATTTATTAAATTTATTTAAAAAAAAACATAGTTACTGGATTTAAAAGATTCTTCGAAAAATCTGAATTTATTTAAAATCATTTTGAAATTTTAATTGAATTTATTTCTAAAAATAGTTACTGGACTTAACAGATTCCTGGTACAAATCATAATTTATTTAAAATCAGAATCTGATTTGTGGCCAAATGACCAATTGGAACCAGTTCTAAATAATCCGGATCAGGAAACCAGAGGAGATTTGACATTTTCTTTAAATTTATTTTAAAAAAAATGACTGGATTTATAAGTTTCCTGTTAAAAAAAAAAAGATTTTTTCAAAGATTATTTCGATATTAAAATTAAAATTTATTTAAAAAAATGTAACTGGACTTAACAGATTCCTGGAAAAAATCTGAATTCATTCAAAATCAGAATCAGAAATGTGGCCAAATGGCCAAATGGAACCTGTTCTGAATAATTCGGATAAGGAAACTATTTTAATTAAATTAATTTAGAAAAACATAGTCACCGGATTTATAAATTCCTGGCCAAATTCTGAATTAATTAAAAATTATTTTTACAATTTAATTTAATTTATTTTAAAAACATATTAACTGCATTTATAAGATTCTTCGGAAAATCTGAAGTTATTTAAAATCATTTTGAAATTATAATTAAATTTATTTCTAAAAAAAGTTACTGGACTTAACAGATTCCTAGAAAAATTCAGAATTTATTAAGAATCAGAATCTGATGTGTGGTCAAATGGCCAATTGGAACCTGTTCTAAATCATCCGGATTAGGAAACCAGTGGACACTTGACATTTGAATTAAATTCATTTAAAAAAGTTACTGGAATAATAAAATTCCTGTTTAAACAAACAGATTTTATTTAACATTATTTTGACATTTTAGTTAAAATTTATTTAAAAACATAGTTTCTTGATTTATAAGAGTCCCTGAAAAATTCTGACTTTATATAAAATTATTTTGACAAATTAATCAAATTTATTTAACAAACATAGTGACTGGATTTATAAGATTCTTCGAAAAATCTGAATTTATTTAAAATCATTTTGAAATTTTAATTAAATTTATTTCTTAAAATAGTTTCCGGGCGAAACAGATTCCTCGAAAAATTAGAATTTATTTAAAATTAGAATTTATTTAAAATCAGAATTTGATTTGTGGCCAATTGGAATCTATTCTTAATAATCCGGATCAGGAAACCAGTGGACACTTGACATTTTAATTATATTTATTTAAAAAAAATGACTAGATTTATAAGATTCCTGTTAAAAAATCAGAATTTATTTAAAATTATTTTGACATATTAGTTAAATTTATTAAAATTTATAGTAACTTGATTTATAAGAGTCCCAAAAAATTCTTACTTAACTCAAAATTATTTTGACAAATTAATTAAATTTATTTAAAAAAAACATAGTAACTGGATTTATAAGATTCTTCGGAAAATCTGAATTTATTTAAAATCATTTTGAAATTATAATTAAATTTATTTCTGAAACAAGCTCTTCCCGGCAAACTTCGTCCTGCCCTTTTTTGGTTTCGTGACGTTTTATGCTTGTTTGCTTATTCAGCCTCCTGTGATCAAAATTTGATTTTACGTAACTTTTCCCATACAATCTGCAGCTTTTCCGGAATCGGTTCCAGAGTGGCCAAAGTGTCAATTAGTTAGCGTAAGAACCTTCCTTGGGCTTATACGAACTCAACGCAACAAAGAGCACCTCGATCCGACGCTCCGTATTGAACTGATTCGCGTTCGAACAAAACCGTCGAAATTTTATATATATATATATATATATAGATAAGTTACTGGACTTAACAGATTCCTGGAAAAAATCAGAATTTATTTAAAATCAGAAACTGATTTGTGGCCAAATGGCCAATTGGAACCTGTTCTAAATAATTCGGATCAGGAAACCAGTAGACACTTGACATTTTTATTAAATTAATAAAAAAAAATGACTGGATTTATAAGATTCCTGCTAAAAAATCAGAATTTCTTTAAAATTATTTTGTCATTTTAGTTAAATTTATTTAAAACATAGTTTCTTGAGTCCCTGAAAAATTCTGACTTTACTTAAATTTTGTTTGATAAATTAAACAAATTTATTTTAAAAACATACTTACTTACTTTATCTGTATGAAAATTTCCAATATTCTACTACCGCCATCTTGGATTACACATTCCTTGTGTACTTTGGAGTATTTTTGAGGTCATATTCGAGTTCAGCGACCCCAAATTAGTAAAATTTGAGATGCTGATTGCTTGCTAAATTTCTGTATGAAAATTTCTAATATTCTACTAGCGCCATATTGGACGCCATCTTGGATTACACATTCCCTGTGTACTTTGGAGTATTTTTGAGGTCATATTCGAGTTTAGCGACCCCAAATTAGTTAAATTTGAGATGCTGATTGCTTGCTAAATTTCTGTATGAAAATTTCCAATATTCTACTACCGCCATATTGGACGCCATCTTGGATTACACATTCCCTGTGTACTTTGGAGTATTTTTGAGGTCATATTCGAGTTCAGCGACCCCAAATTAGTTAAATTTGAGATGCTGATTGCTTGCTAAATTTCTGTATGAAAATTTCCAATATTCTACTACCGCCATATTGGACGCCATCTTGGATTACACATTCCTTGTGTACTTTGGAGTATTTTTAAGGTCATATTCGAGTTTAGCGACCCCAAATTAGTTAAATTTGAGATGCTGATTGCTTGCTAAATTTCTGTATGAAAATTTCCAATATTCTACTACCGCCATATTGGACGCCATCTTGGATTACACATTCCCTGTGTACTTTGGAGTATTTTTTAGGTCATATTCGAGTCTAGCAACCCCAAATTAGTAAAATTTGAGATGCTGATTGCTTGCTAAATTCCTGTATGAAAATTTCTAATATTCTACTACCGCCATATTGGACGCCGTCTTTGATTACACATTCCCTGTGTACTTTGGAGTATTTTTGAGGTCATATTCGAGTTCAGCGACCCCAAATTAGTTAAATTTGAGATGCTGATTGCTTGCTAAATTTCTGTATGAAAATTTCTAATATTCTACTAGCGCCATATTGGACGCCATCTTGGATTACACATTCCCTGTGTACTTTGGAGTATTTTTGAGGTCATATTCGAGTTCAGCGACCCCAAATTAGTTAAATTTGAGATGCTGATTGCTTGCTAAATTTCTGTATGAAAATTTCCAATATTCTACTACCGCCATATTGGACGCCATCTTGGATTACACATTCCCTGTGTACTTTGGAGTATTTTTGAGGTCATATTCGAGTTCAGCGACCCCAAACTAGTTAAATTTGAGATGCTGATTGCTTGCTAAATTTCTGTATGAAAATTTCCAATATTCTACTACCGCCATATTGGACGCCATCTTGGATTACACATTCCCTGTGTACTTTGGAGTATTTTTGAGGTCATATTCGAGTTCAGCGACCCCAAATTAGTTAAATTTGAGATGCTGATTGCTTGCTAAATTTCTGTATGAAAATTTCCAATATTCTACTACCGCCATATTGGACGCCATCTTGGATTACACATTCCTTGTGTACTTTGGAGTATTTTTGAGGTCATATTCGAGTTCAGCGACCCCAAATTAGTAAAATTTGAGATGCTGATTGCTTGCTAAATTTCTGTATGAAAATTTCTAATATTCTACTAGCGCCATATTGGACGCCATCTTGGATTACACATTCCCTGTGTACTTTGGAGTATTTTTGAGGTCATATTCGAGTTTAGCGACCCCAAATTAGTTAAATTTGAGATGCTGATTGCTTGCTAAATTTCTGTATGAAAATTTCCAATATTCTACTACCGCCATATTGGACGCCATCTTGGATTACACATTCCCTGTGTACTTTGGAGTATTTTTGAGGTCATATTCGAGTTCAGCGACCCCAAATTAGTTAAATTTGAGATGCTGATTGCTTGCTAAATTTCTGTATGAAAATTTCCAATATTCTACTACCGCCATATTGGACGCCATCTTGGATTACACATTCCCTGTGTACTTTGGAGTATTTTTGAGGTCATATTCGAGTTTAGCGACCCCAAATTAGTTAAATTTGAGATGCTGATTGCTTGCTAAATTTCTGTATGAAAATTTCCAATATTCTACTACCGCCATATTGGACGCCATCTTGGATTACACATTCCCTGTGTACTTTGGAGTATTTTTGAGGTCATATTCGAGTTCAGCGACCCCAAATTAGTTAAATTTGAGATGCTGATTGCTTGCTAAATTTCTGTATGAAAATTTCCAATATTCTACTACCGCCATATTGGACGCCATCTTGGATTACACATTCCCTGTGTACTTTGGAGTATTTTTTAGGTCATATTCGAGTCTAGCAACCCCAAATTAGTAAAATTTGAGATGCTGATTGCTTGCTAAATTCCTGTATGAAAATTTCTAATATTCTACTACCGCCATATTGGACGCCGTCTTTGATTACACATTCCCTGTGTACTTTGGAGTATTTTTTAGGTCATATTCGAGTCTAGCAACCCCAAATTAGTAAAATTTGAGATGCTGATTGCTTGCTAAATTCCTGTATGAAAATTTCTAATATTCTACTACCGCCATATTGGACGCCGTCTTTGATTACACATTCCCTGTGTACTTTGGAGTATTTTTGAGGTCATATTCGAGTTCAGCGACCCCAAATTAGTAAAATTTGAGATGCTGATTGCTTGCTAAATTTCTGTATGAAAATTTCTAATATTCTACTAGCGCCATATTGGACGCCATCTTGGATTACACATTCCCTGTGTACTTTGGAGTATTTTTGAGGTCATATTCGAGTTCAGCGACCCCAAATTAGTTAAATTTGAGATGCTGATTGCTTGCTAAATTTCTGTATGAAAATTTCCAATATTCTACTACCGCCATATTGGACGCCATCTTGGATTACACATTCCCTGTGTACTTTGGAGTATTTTTGAGGTCATATTCGAGTTCAGCGACCCCAAACTAGTTAAATTTGAGATGCTGATTGCTTGCTAAATTTCTGTATGAAAATTTCCAATATTCTACTACCGCCATATTGGACGCCATCTTGGATTACACATTCCCTGTGTACTTTGGAGTATTTTTGAGGTCATATTCGAGTTCAGCGACCCCAAATTAGTTAAATTTGAGATGCTGATTGCTTGCTAAATTTCTGTATGAAAATTTCCAATATTCTACTACCGCCATATTGGACGCCATCTTGGATTACACATTCCTTGTGTACTTTGGAGTATTTTTGAGGTCATATTCGAGTTCAGCGACCCCAAATTAGTAAAATTTGAGATGCTGATTGCTTGCTAAATTTCTGTATGAAAATTTCTAATATTCTACTAGCGCCATATTGGACGCCATCTTGGATTACACATTCCCTGTGTACTTTGGAGTATTTTTGAGGTCATATTCGAGTTCAGCGACCCCAAATTAGTTAAATTTGAGATGCTGATTGCTTGCTAAATTTCTGTATGAAAATTTCCAATATTCTACTACCGCCATATTGGACGCCATCTTGGATTACACATTCCTTGTGTACTTTGGAGTATTTTTAAGGTCATATTCGAGTTTAGCGACCCCAAATTAGTTAAATTTGAGATGCTGATTGCTTGCTAAATTTCTGTATGAAAATTTCCAATATTCTACTACCGCCATATTGGACGCCATCTTGGATTACACATTCCCTGTGTACTTTGGAGTATTTTTTAGGTCATATTCGAGTCTAGCAACCCCAAATTAGTAAAATTTGAGATGCTGATTGCTTGCTAAATTCCTGTATGAAAATTTCTAATATTCTACTACCGCCATATTGGACGCCGTCTTTGATTACACATTCCCTGTGTACTTTGGAGTATTTTTGAGGTCATATTCGAGTTCAGCGACCCCAAATTAGTAAAATTTGAGATGCTGATTGCTTGCTAAATTTCTGTATGAAAATTTCTAATATTCTACTAGCGCCATATTGGACGCCATCTTGGATTACACATTCCCTGTGTACTTTGGAGTATTTTTGAGGTCATATTCGAGTTCAGCGACCCCAAATTAGTTAAATTTGATATGCTGATTGCTTGCTAAATTTCTGTATGAAAATTTCCAATATTCTACTACCGCCATATTGGACGCCATCTTGGATTACACATTCCCTGTGTACTTTGGAGTATTTTTGAGGTCATATTCGAGTTCAGCGACCCCAAACTAGTTAAATTTGAGATGCTGATTGCTTGCTAAATTTCTGTATGAAAATTTCCAATATTCTACTACCGCCATATTGGACGCCATCTTGGATTACACATTCCCTGTGTACTTTGGAGTATTTTTGAGGTCATATTCGAGTTCAGCGACCCCAAATTAGTTAAATTTGAGATGCTGATTGCTTGCTAAATTTCTGTATGAAAATTTCCAATATTCTACTACCGCCATATTGGACGCCATCTTGGATTACACATTCCCTGTGTACTTTGGAGTATTTTTGAGGTCATATTCGAGTTCAGCGACCCCAAATTAGTAAAATTTGAGATGCTGATTGCTTGCTAAATTTCTGTATGAAAATTTCTAATATTCTACTAGCGCCATATTGGACGCCATCTTGGATTACACATTCCCTGTGTACTTTGGAGTATTTTTGAGGTCATATTCGAGTTCAGCGACCCCAAATTAGTTAAATTTGAGATGCTGATTGCTTGCTAAATTTCTGTATGAAAATTTCCAATATTCTACTACCGCCATATTGGACGCCATCTTGGATTACACATTCCCTGTGTACTTTGGAGTATTTTTGAGGTCATATTCGAGTTCAGCGACCCCAAACTAGTTAAATTTGAGATGCTGATTGCTTGCTAAATTTCTGTATGAAAATTTCCAATATTCTACTACCGCCATATTGGACGCCATCTTGGATTACACATTCCTTGTGTACTTTGGAGTATTTTTAAGGTCATATTCGAGTTTAGCGACCCCAAAGTAGTTAAATTTGAGATGCTGATTGCTTGCTAAATTTCTGTATGAAAATTTCCAATATTCTACTACCGCCATATTGGACGCCATCTTGGATTACACATTCCCTGTGTACTTTGGAGTATTTTTGAGGTCATATTCGAGTCTAGCAACCCCAAATTAGTAAAATTTGAGATGCTGATTGCTTGCTAAATTCCTGTATGAAAATTTCTAATTTTCTCCTACCGCCATATTGGACGCCATCTTTGATTACACATTCCCTGTGTACTTTGGAGTATTTTTGAGGTCATATTCGAGTTTAGCGACCCCAAATTAGTTAAAGGAGAATGGGCAAATTTGTATGGGAGCTGGCCCAAGGATGTACACGAACGGGACCAACTTTTTTCGAAAGATCTTGTTGAGACATGAAAAAAAGTCTTCTGGACCAACTCTCTAAACCCCGGGGTTCAAAAGTTACAAGTTGTTGAAGTTTGAGCATTTTGGGTAAAAATGTACAAAAAATCGTATTTTTGCTATTTCTAAAATCATTCATAAAATCTCTGTTTCATTATGGATTTCGATTTTCTTGACTTTATTCGACGCGTATCAGCAAAAACTATGAATTCTGAAATGTCTTAGCATGATTGAAACATGATTTCTCTTGTTTTTATCCATTTGAACCGTTGGTACAAGAGGCATCCCATAGAAACAAGTCGAAACTTCAAGGTTTTGAAACCGGAACCAACCCAGACTGCTTCAGTGAGTATGGAGGGCTTCAGTGCAATGTTGTAACAACTTATTGGGATGGTCTGAGTCATCCGAGAACTCCTTGGAGTTAAGACCGGTGAGTCTACCGCCGTAACAAGAAAGGTGTCGGCGGTTTTTGACCACTGATCATACCCGCATGGCTTCAGTGAGTATGGTAGACTACTTTGCTAATGTGTTGGAATGTTCTGGGTTATCTTAGGACTCTCTGGAGTTTAGATCTGTGGGTCTACCACCGTAACAAGCAAGAGGACGACGGTTTTTGACCCCGGAACATACCCGCATAGCTTCAGTGAGTGTGGTAGACTACTTTGCTAATGAGTTAGGATGTCCTGGGTCATCCAAGGACTCCCTGGAGTTATGATCTGTAGAGCTACAGTCGTAACAAGCAAGAGGTCGACGGTTTTTGACCCCGGAACATACCCGCATAGCTTCAGTCAGTATGGTAGACTGCTTAGTTAATGTGTTGGGATGTCTTTGGTCATCCTATGCGCTATGCGGGCATGTTCCGTTGTCAAAACCGGTCGACATTTTCCTTGTTACGGTAGTAGACCCACAGACCTTAACTCCAGAAAGTCCTTGGGGAACCCAGGACACTCCAACACATCGGCATAGTAGTCTACCATACTCACTGAAGCCATGCGGGTATGATCAGTGGTCAAAAACCGCCGACATCTTGCTTGTTACGGCGGTAGACTCACCGGTCTTACCTCAAAGGAGTTCTCGGATAACTCAGACCATCCCAATAAGTTGTTACAACATTGCACTGAAGCCTTCCATACTCACTGAAGCAGTCTGGGTCGGATCCGGTTTCAAAACCTTGAAGTTTCGACTTGTTTCTATGGGATGCCTCTTGCACAAACGGTTCAAACGGATAAAAAACAAGAGAAATCATGTTTCAATCATGCTAAGACATCTTAGAATTCATAGTTTTTGCTGATACGCGTCGAATGAAGTCAAGAAAATCGAAATCCATAATGAAAATGAGATTTTGTAAATGATTTTAGAAATAGCAAAAATACGATTTTTTGTATATTTTTACTCAAAATGCTCAAACTTCAACAGCATGTAACTTTTGAACCCTGGGGTTTAGAGAGTTGGTCCAGAAGACTTTTTTTCATATCTCTGCGAGATCTTTCGAAAAAAGTTAGTCCCGTTCGTGTACATCCTTGGACCAAATTCGCCCATTCTCCTTTGAGATGCTGATTGCTTGCTAAATTCCTGTATGAAAATTTCCAATATTCTACTACCGCCATATTGGACGCCGTCTTGGATTACACATTCCCTGTGTACTTTGGAGTATTTTTGAGGTCATATTCGAGTTCAGCGACCCCAAATTAGTTAAATTTGAGATGCTGATTGCTTGCTAAATTTCTGTATGAAAATTTCCAATATTCTACTACCGCCATATTGGACGCCATCTTGGATTACACATTCCCTGTGTACTTTGGAGTATTTTTGAGGTCATATTCGAGTTCAGCGACCCCAAATTAGTTAAATTTGAGATGCTGAGTGCTTGCTAAATTTCTGTATGAAAATTTCTAATATTCTACTAGCGCCATATTGGACGCCATCTTGGATTACACATTCCCTGTGTACTTTGGAGTATTTTTGAGGTCATATTCGAGTTTAGCAACCCCAAATTAGTTAAATTTGAGATGCTGATTGCTTGCTAAATTTCTGTATGAAAATTTCTAATATTCTACTACCGCCATATTGGACGCCATCTTGGATTACACATTCCCTGTGTACTTTGGAGTAATTTTGAGGTCATATTTGAGTTCAGCGACCCCAAATTAGTATAATTTGCTTTTTGATAACAACAATAAGCAATTTTTTTGAATACGTGTCTTGACTATAGTGCAAAACACACATGCTGGCAGCACGGCACAGCAACGAGAGAGTTTTCGTCGCATTCGCCGCTCGCGCGGAGAGCGACACTGAGGTAAACAAAAAAAGCGAAAAAACCGCCCCGCCGGCCTAACCTCAAGCTTTAAATGACTAAATCTTTGTTTATTCATACAAAAGATTTTTAGGTTTCTTAAGAAGTTTTGTTATTCTAAGCGTGCATTTTTTTAATTTACTTTAAAACCAATTGCAATATTTGAAAATGATTAAAAAATATCAATTCACGTTAATAAACAAAAATCTATCTTAAAACTATTTTCAACATGTTATGATTAAAGCATAGAGGTAAGAAACTCTTTCTAATAAATTGGCTGATTTTACATTTTTATCAAATTATGATCACATTCCGAATTAGGTCTTGATTGAGCTATTCAACCAAAAATGCTTTTCAAAAGTTTTAACTAAACAAAAGGATGTTGATATGCCAACATTTGGTGCTTGATGGAAATGTATGCTATTGTCTTATGTACGCAAGAAATAACTTAGATGTATCTTGGATTTAAACAATCCAACTTATCCTTTTTGTTATGTAAAAAAAGTAGAACTCTTAAAAAACAAAGTATCTTCTTCCTGCTAACTAAACATTTACTTGCTTGTCAATGGGCTTGTTTTAAATGTTTGATTTAATCAGCTTAATTATTTATTGTTGTACCGCCTGTGTGGGTCAAACGATCCGCACACTGAACAACAGTGGAAATCCTCCAAGGAGACCCTATGCCGCACTTATTGAATTTTTACTCATTTTAAAAACTAACCTTCGTTCCTTTAAATAGCCGCCCCTTAACTTTTGTTTTTACCGTTTGAAAAAATAACGCGAGACAAAATACCTCCGGTAATGTAACAATTCTGAAACGAACTTTTTCCCACAATGCAATGGGCACACGTGGTTTGTTTTCTTACTGTCTCCCTCCTTCCAGCAAACATGCGGCCGCGCGCGCGTCGATCAAGTATGCTTTTCGCGATGCTCTGACAGGCGTCGGTTTGATTTATTAAGATACCATGTCAGGTTTTCTGGCTTCGATTTTTTCATCAATAAAATTAAAATAGCGGCTTTAGGAAAAGAAATCGGGAAATGGTTATTTGGAGAGATTTGTAGAGGGGATCAAGGAGCATCGTTTTGATACATAAACAAACCATTTACCTGCCATTTACGCAAAATAAATGCGAAAAACTAACAACACTAGGACAAGAAAAAAATGTAAAGGCTCTGTAGGCAAACTAAACTAAATCATGAGATAAATCGATTTTGGTGTAGAAACTCCTCAAAACAGTAAATTCTACTTAACTCGGTTTAGGTTGAGAATTCGACCATGCCGTAGAAGACTTTTTTTCATGTTTTGGGGTATTCTAGGGAACCAGCAATTATCCGCATCCATGAACCAAACACCCTGTATATGCCAGAGAAAACGACACCTAACATCTTCAATAACTCTATTTTAAACCAGGTTTTTGATTTGCAGACTTATACACCAACATGGCTGAACCATTACTAAGCTCGTGCTGTCGCTGCTATTCGCTGCGGGCCGGATCCTTAATTTCAGGAATTATGGGCATTTTGCTTTCAATAATATCCATCATTGTTATTTTCACCACCAGAGTAGAATTCAGAACAATTCTCATGGATTGGTTACCGCAGAATGCTGTGAAAATTATTTTTGCTCTGAACTTGTGTATGACCATTCTAATCTCTTTGCTCATGATTTTCGGAGTACTCAAGGTAGGTTAAATATTTTCTTACAATTAAAGCATAATAAGAACCGCATAGATAACACCGACCAACAAAATTTCTGCGCAGACTCAACTCGAGGGGAAGCATGAAATTTGGGATCCCCAGAAACACGTGCACTTTGAATTTTTCAAAAATATTCAGACACGGCCGAATGGTTTTTCTCCAAAGTTTGTATGTAGGATTAGTGCTGTTCGGTACTCCCACATATTGTATGTATTTTTTGGTTATATGCAATAGTGACGAACCACCCTGATTCTCCATACAAACTTTGGAGAAAAACCATTCGGCCCTGTCTAAATATTTCTGAAAAATTTAAAGTACACGTGTTTCTGGGGACCCCAAATTTCATGCTTCCCCTCGAGTTGAGCCGGCGCAGCCTTTTTTGTCATTTTTTTTTGTTGGTCAGTGTAATTTATTACTTTTTGCAGAAAAATCATTACCTAATGATGCCCTGGGTTATTCTTGGAATCATGTTGGCGATTGGATTGTTAATCAGTGTCATATATACCGCGGTGGTTTATTTCATCGATGGATTTGTTCTCGGTGGCACGTTATGGATTATTATTGGTCTCTTGTCAGTTGGTGAGTACAAAAAATGAGTGACAATTTATACAGATTAGTGCCCGCAAAACAAAAATAAGTTGTTTTGAATAAATATGAACGCATCGAAATTTTTGTTTTGTGTCGATGTTGCGAGTTTTAACTATACAGCAATTCCCCACGAAAACAGCATGGAAAAAAACAAAAGTGCTCGGAGCGGGCTCAACAATTTTCTGGGGGTTCCCTGGCCGAAATAATTAGATCCGTATTTTTTTGTTTAACCATTAGGGTGACCAACGCCGTGTTAGGGTGGTCTTAAAAAATGGACATTTTCGTCGATTTTCGCAAAAACCACTTTTTTCGAAAAATCATAACTCCTCGCCGAAAGGTGATAAGTTGGCCTTTCAAAGAAAAATAGAAAAATAACATATGAAAAGGGCGTATGAAACTTTGAAATGTCGTTTTGACGGTGTCTGGAGCCTATGTCTGGAAATATTTTTATCGGATTCCCCGATAAAAATATTTCCAGACATAGGCTCTTTAATCCAGACACCGTCAAAACGGCATTTCAAAGTTTCATACGCCCGTTTCATTTGTTAGGCTAAATTTTTGAAATTTGTTACTATTTTTCTTTGAAAGGTCAACTTATCCCCTTTCATTTGCGTATAAGACAATTGAAATCGGTTAAAATGGCAAGGAGTTATGATTTTTCGAAAAAAGTGTTTTTTTTTTTGCGAAAATCGACGAAAATGGCAATTTTTCAGATAACCCTAACACGGCGTAGGTCACCCTAATGGCCAAACAAAAAAATACGGGTCTAATTATTTCGGCCAGGGAACCCCCAGAAAATTGTTGAGCCCGATCCTAGCACTTTTGTTTTTTCCATGCTGTTTTCGTGGGGAATTGCTGTATAAATATCATTCTCGGGCTGACGATGACGATGTAGCTACAATAAACTATGATTTCAGGAACTTTATTTTTATTTTCTAGTTATCTACACCTACATGTGGACCGTAGTGTACAGCCATTTCGTTGTACAAAAAAATGAAAATGAACGCGGCCTTTACTCAAAGCAGCCTTACCGACGTTAAAGACTATAGAGTTATCTACGTGCGCATGTATTGCGTTTACGTACACGACAAAGATTGAGGTAAAATTTTGTACCCGATAGCAAAACAAATGGGTTGCTAGTGTGCGTGAGCTCGGGCTTAGATAACTCTATTCTTTTACGCGACCGGAAATGTTCTTATTTATACTTCTAACAATCTGGCCGAGTGAGCTTGCTCGAACAAATGTGACAGATCGAATAGTCGTAAGTGTTAACAAACAGTATAGATATTTATTTTTGATATTATTTAACTGTGGTCAAATCGAGGATTTTTTTAAAATTATTACTCTTCTTATTGAAAAGTGCCAGCGGCAAAATTGGGCAAAAAGTTCATCGCCCGGAGATCGCGAGTTAGCGCGAGCGAATGAACACCGCGAAAAAAGATTCGGGGGTGCATTGGGGTTAAATGATTTTTTCGTCATTCGGTAAAATTAGAAAATAATTATTTTTTAATGTAATTAATTTTTACAGTAAATTAGGCATTGTTACATCAAACGCACTAGAATGGCCAAATTTTAAAACAACTACCGTTTTACCCCCAATTTCCCTAGTAGAACAAAAGAAAAGTTCATCCGTTCTGTCAGCAGCAGGCCTGCAAAATGTTTCCAACCCAGCGTACACATGAAGCAAACCAAAATGTCAGTTCATTGCTAGCATGTGACTGTAAGCCTACTGTGTCCGTTCAACCACTGCCGCCTGACTCGTGCCGGTCGGCTGCTGGAGAATGAGAGACGTGAAAAAATGAGCTACACTCACTCAATTCGTGTCGTATGACTGACTTGTAAAATCCTCTCTAAACGCTATTTTGACTATTTTTAAACAATTGAATGGTTCTAGACTGTGCAAAACACTTAAAACAACCATAACTTATATTCAAAATTACATTTCCACGCATAAATACCAACTTTTTGTGTAAAAACTTGTTTCTTTATGTGTGTGCGTGCAACGTCGAATGAGCGTTGGTCGACTACTGCCTCGCATTGCAGCTGCTCAGTGAGCTAGGGCACTCATGACTGAGTCGGGTTTGTTTATGTCACGGTTTTGCGGTTCAGTGAATGGATCTGAAAAAATCGTGTATGCGTCACCGATTTTCGCATCAGGACCCCTGACATTTTCAGCTCTGGTCAGCAGCACGCTGTTTTGTTTGTTGGATCAACATTTGGAAATGTCGAACGTTGAAGGAAATCGCTCAAAAAATGGAAATTAACCGATTTCAAATGTTTTGGCCGCAAATGAAAGGTAAGGGTGGCTAATTTTTGATTCCGATCTGTAAAACTAATTCTGGCGAGGGTTCTGGGCACTGCGGCAATCGATTTTACCAGCGGGTTATTTCCGGTTGCATTTGATTTGCGGAGAAGGCCTGATCAACGGGGATCTATATGATTGTATTAATCATTGTAGCTATGATCTTTTAATTTAATTAAATTCAAACCTGGTCATAACTTAAAACTTTGCCAATGATTGGTAAACAGAAAATCTTATCTCAAGATACAGATTTGCGAAAACATTCACAGCACTTGTGTATAGACAGACACCATTTTGTATAAAGAATATGAAGCAATAGTGCACAATAACTTTTTTGGTCAAAATAAATAAATCAATGGACAAGGTTTCATACAAATCAGAAAATGCAATCTGTTTGCGCACATACTAGCGTCAGAATCCCGGTGCCATGCAAAATCGGATCTTTCGTAAAATAATCAGAACTCGCGGGTTGTACAAAAAACATTTATTCTCAATGTCGTCAGATTTATTCGCGGTCAGTTATTGGACGGACTAAAAGTGGACTGTAAACACTAATCTTAGTAAAACTGCGTCTGATTTAATCTGAACTGGTCAGTAGTACGGTTCGCAGAGCAATGACCAACCGCTAGTCGGTTCCTGCTGGTCAAAGCTACTTAATTTGAAGCCCAGAACTCCAGGCACTCACTGGATGTTCTGTTTTCTGTTGTTGTATGTGTTATGCTCTCTGTTTTGTGCTGCTGTAATAGAGCATAATCTGCACTGGCTCACAAAATCTGTTGAGACCTGATTTTGGCGCGTTCACAATCAAAAGTCAATTTGCAATAACGAAAGGAATTAAATACTTTATTGAATACAAAATAACGCCTCATTTTTCTGTTTGTTTGTTGTTGTGCAGGTTTGGTTTCAAATATTTCGTTTGATATGTTTCAATTGGGTTCTAAAGTGAAGCTTAAATTTGTGATATTATTGTTCACAACGATAAAGCTTATATTTCTGAGTACAATGACACTTTGCACGACCGAGAAAGATTTAAAATCGATTTTTAAATAAATTTGAAAAAACAAAAATTCGCGGCCCTTCTTGACCAAAAGGTCCTACTTCACAGCTCGTTCTACGCGAACTCAGTGGATTCATCGAAAAAATATTTTCCTGTCCTATTTTTTGCATTTAAATGAAAAAAGTGATCAAAGATGGTTTTTAATCTGTTTTTTACCGTTGAACATAACAATTGACTTAGGGCTTTAGGACCCTATTGTCCGCCATTACGGGGTTTGTTTTCCAGTACCTCTTGAGATCATGCGTGATCAACGGAGGTCTATATGGGTGAATTAACCAATCGGCAGACGTGCATCGGCACTCAATAGCACTTCACCACATTTTGAGATGATTGCCTTCGTAAACCGGCAGAGTGAATCTTTGATCACTGTGCATCAAAACAAGCTTTAGTTCAATGCTTTTAATAGTCGTTGTTTACTATGCAGTTTGGATTAGCAAAAAAAAAATAGTGATTTGAATATCACCAAAATTTCAAGTGCTAAATGTGCTATTTTGCACTCAAATAGCACTTCATCACTAAAACTAGCGAATAAGTGAAGATAAAGGTTTCGGTCGTTCAGAACCTCATAGTGCAATGAAAAAAACATACTTTAGGCACAAAACAAAATGATATGGTGCCTTTTGAGTGCATAATTGGCAAAGGGATCGCGTGGTCGTAAAAATATTTGGAGTGAAAAGTGATTTTTTTTGTGTGTGCCTTTTGTTTCCCATTTTTGTCGTGTATTGTGTGCTGCGAGGAGAAGATTGCCCTCTGAAAATGCAGCGTCATCAGTGCATAATTGGCAAAGGGAGCGCGTGGTCTTAAAAATATTCGGAGTGAAAAGTGTTTTTTTTGTGTGTGCATTTTTGTCGTGTATTGTGTGCTGCGAGGAGAAGATTACCCTCTGAAAATGCAGCGTCATCTGTGCATAATTGGCAAAGGGATCGCGTGGTCGTAAAAATATTCGGAGTGAAAAGTGATTTTTTTTTTGTGTGTGCCTTTTGTTTCGCATTTTTGTCTGTGGCTAAAGCTCCGGACATTGGGTCCGCGACCAGACGCTACAGAAGGAACGAGCCCAACCGAGGTGCACATGATTTTGAAGACCTTCATCAACGTGGAGGAGATTTAGAGCATCTGGATGTGACGGAGAATGGCACCAAGCTGACCAAGCTGCAGGCCTAGCTGAATGACCTCCGGAACGTGAAGACGTTCCTTCCCTTGGACTGCAAGTTTTACACGTCAGATGGTGCCTGCTGGCACTGGAGAGTCGTCGGCTGAGTGGAATTATCTGGTGCTGCTTTCCGTCATCGTTGCTGAATTCACGTGACTGTGGTGGACCAGCTGGCGGTCACCTCCGGCAGATCAGGAGATGCCAAGGAAGCGGAGAAAGAAGGACAAGTTCCACATACACAGCTCTCAGGATGGAAGTGACGTCATTGGTGTGGGGTCAAATTTTGTGAGAGCGTTCTTATTTATTTTTTTTATTTTCATTCTTTTATTACTGCATTTTAAATTTCATTATATTCACCAACCAAAGCCTACTACTTCATTCGTCGGTGAAGTATCCCATCAATCCTTTTCCCCTTCCAAATTCGGATATCTTGGAGGTCGTCTATGTTCTTATGCATCTCTATAGGGTATCCAATCATCAAATCCCTCCCCCACTTCCCCCGTTGATCGTGAGGAGTCGACCAAAAGGAAAAATGAATGGTAATGTGTCATTCGGCACATTCCTGACGCATTTATTTTCCTTATCGGCGCCAACCTAGCTTTTGCGAGCTTTTTGCTCGGCTAGAGTACGGTCAACCAAGCTAAGCTAAGCTAGAACAAAATGATATGGTGCCTCTTCCAAGCCATGGCCTTAAAAAATTGTCAAGTTCTATTGAGTGCCGATGCACGTCTGCCAATCGGTGTAGCTTCAGGTGACCGAGCCACGTAGCCCAGTGGTAACGCTTCCGCCTCGTAAGCGGTAGATCGGGGTTCAAATCCCGGCTTGGACCAACACAACTGGTGATCTTTTCCCTTCTGGAATCGATTGCTTAGTAAAGGGAAGGTAGTGTATCGTCACAAACTGGGCCTTATCACGACACCTTAGGGAGGCGACCTATGGAATGTTTACAATAACCTTAACATGTTAACATTAAGTTGAGAATGAAACTGCCACTGAATCCGCTTTGTAAATGCCGGCCCCGATACTCTTCAAGGGTGTTCCCCTCAGGAACTGGGAAAGATTTACTTTACTTTACTTGTAGCTTCAGGTAGCTTTAGTGAACCAGGATAGATACTCTGGGGTACGTTGGATTGTTATTGATCATCCAAGAATTCCAGGAAGTGATGACCTGATGCGCACACTTGAAATATTAGTCTAAGTTTGTTTTTCATGCTAAACACTGCAAATATCAAACTTACCAGAAGTTCCGGATTACCGTAACTGTTGCCCCCGAATAAGCCCCTGGTGGATTGAAAAACCTTCTCCACAAATCAAATGCAACCGGAAGCAACCCGCCGGTAAAAACGATTGCCGCAGTGCCCAGAACCCTAGCCAGAACTAGTTTTACAGATCGGAATCAAAAATTAGCCACCCTTACCTTTCATTTGCGGCCAAAACATTTGAAATCGGTTAATTTCCATTTTTTGAGCGATTTCCTTCAACGTTCGACATTTCCAAATGTTGATCCAGCAAACAAAACAGCGCGCTGCTGACAGACCGCGGATGAACTTTTCTTTTGTTCTACTAGGGAAATTGGGGGTAAAACGGTCAAATTGGCAAACATCGTTGTTTTAAAATTTGGCCATTCTAGTGCGTTTGAAAGGTTAAATTTTATGTAACAATGCCTAATTTACTGTAAAAATTAATTACATCGCATCAAACCGAATGACGAACCCCAATGCACCCCCGAATCTTTTTTCGCGGTGTTCATTCGCTCGCGCCAACTCGCGATCCCTGGGCGATGAACTTTTCGCCCAATTTTGTCGTTGGCACTTTTCAATAAGAAGAGTAATATCTTAGGGTAATTCTTTACCAACTCATACGAAATCGGAAAAAGTTGCCCCGACCCCTCTTCGATTTGCGTGAAACTTTGTCCTAAGGGGTAACTTTTGTCCTTGATCACGAATCCAAGGTCCGTTTTTATTATATCTCGTGACGGAGGGTAGGTACGACTCTGCTGTTTTTCAATAATTTTCATTCTGAATGGTGTATAGAAATTATATTTAATAGAAATTTAGTGTCTAAAAGACTTTTAGGTAAAATTGGATACCCGATTTGATGGCGTACTCAAAATCCCGAAAAAAACGTATTTTTCACCGAAAAAACACTTTAAAAAGTTTAAAAAACTCTGCTATTTTCCGTTACTCAACTGTAAAAAAAATTTGGAACATGTCATTTTGAAGGAAATTTATTGTACTTTTTGAATCCACAATTACCCAGAAGGGTCGTTTTTAAATTTAGAACGAAATTTTTCATTTTAAAATTCGTATTTTTTGTAAATTTGCAGGGTTATTTTTTAGAGTGTAATAATGCTTTACAAAGCAGAGCAGACAATTACAAAAAAATGATATCTAACAATAAGGGGTTTGCTTATACACATCACGAGTTGCCGCGATTTTACGAAAAAAGAAGTTTTAAAAAGTTGGTCGTCCCGCGACAGACAAGGACGAGTCTAGAGGGTGACGAGCGAAAATTCCCGGGAAAAAAATCCCGGGAAATCGACAATTTTTGGACCTCTCGATTCCCGGGAAATTTGGTCGAGACTCCCGGGAAATTTTAAACTTATAAATATCGAAGCAAAGTTTTATAAACTAATCAGGAAAACATTTGAAAATTCGAAATTGTTTAGAACATGTTCGAGTTACAAGTTCGAATAAACCAATGCTTCTCTAATATTCTTATTCAGAAAGTGTACATTTTAACTTATCAAAAATTCAACTATAATTGAGAGAACCCAAAATAATGTGGACCCCAAAATTTACTTTAAAGAATACTTAGCAGTTACACCCCAGACATAAAGTCTAAAGTTTTTCAAATATTATTTTTATTTATTATTTCTGATAGGGAAAAGCCTTTACAGTACAAGTATAATTTCCATATCCTCTCTCGAGCATAACAATCGTCATAATCTAGTTTCAATTCTTATTAAGTTAATAACGCTGTATCAATGTATTTTTTATGTCAATTAGTCATTTTGTGTTTCGCATCAACATCATAATTAAATTATATTTTGGGAAAACATTGTGAAGTTAAGGTCCGCCAAATGTGAACATTTATGTTTTCCTGATAACTATTTCTTCAATAATTTTTTACAGTTAACCTTAAAAAGGAAAAAACGAATTTCAATTGTTGTTTTGACACTTTTTTTTCATCATGTTGCAATAATCCCGATACTGGGATTATCATGTATTAGCTTTTTTTTACTACACAACAATCTTAAAACAATTTTTTGCTTCTTTTGAAAAATCTCTCAGTGCGAATTAAGATTCGTACACATTTTAACCTACAATTTTGACTCTTTAAAAGATCAAGACACGATCTTGTATTTGTAGATTCAGAAAAAAAGGTTTAATAGTTTGCGAAAATAATGAGGCTACTAATTGAAAGCATGAATTAATTGCAATTGAATTCATTGAAAAGAAACACATCTATTACTTTTCTTTATTAATTAATGGCACTATTGGCATAGTTCACAAAAAACCCGGGTCCCGGGAATTCCCGGGAAATTGCTAAATTCAACTCTCGATTCCCGGGAAATTGAAAATCTCGAGAAACGTCACCCTCTAAGGACGACGAAACAAAGAGAAACGCAAAACAGTAGTTTGTGCAACAAGTTGCGAAAACAAGATTTTTACAGCACGAGTCGTACATTTAAATAAATACGACAAGTGCTGAAAAGAAATCAAGTTTTGCAACGAGCTGTTAGGCCGTTGCAAATATTTTTAAAAGTTTATGTCGACTTTAAAGGAGGGGGGGATCATGGACCCTTAGGACAAAGTTTCACACAAATCGAAGAGGGGTTGGGGCAACTGTTGTGGGAGTTGGCGGAAAATTACCCCTTATTATTCAATTAAAACAAGTTCTACACAAACTCAATCCGATGGAAATATTTTTTGGGCGGAATGGAACCATGTTTTCCTCACAAACAAGAGTACAAATTAAACTCAAAGAAATTGTTGTAAATTATCCAGATTTTTTTTAATAAGTCTGTTTGGTGATGAGTTGGAAGAATCTATTTTACCAAAATAATATTTCCAACGGTGAAATTGCTTCTAAACAATGTGCTGCAAATAATTTGTTGTTGTACTAATATTTCTTCCATTTGTTTGCGTAGCAAGAAAAATTAACATTGTTATGTAAAACTTACAATATTTTAATAAATGTTATTCTTGAAGTATTATTATTTTTTATGATATCACAATCCAAAATAAGTCTACAATATGCCCAGTTTTCATGGAGCGGCCGTGGCTGACTGGTTACGGTGTTCGCTTTGTAAGCGAATAGTTCTGGGTTCGATTCCCATCTGCTCCCAACGAGAAAGTTAAGGACATAGAAAAACTTGAAATGCTGAATATAAACGAAACACAAATGTCGCTGGAGGCGGGGTTCGAACCTCCGTCCCTTTGGAATGTTAAGCAAAAATACTAACCACTAGGCCATGGCGACTTGGTGAGCCTAGACTGGAATTAGGAATACTGTTACAACTAACCCGCAACGCCTTACGAGGTGTATCCTAGGGTTCTACCTCTCCTACTAACATTGAGTCCAAAACCTCCCTACAAACAACTATACCACTAAGGTGACGTAGGGCTCCTTGCGTACTTTAGATAGGTGTTCACTAACGATCCTTCCCATCCCTGAGGATAGCTTGGACCCGGCTAGGAACCCCTTATGTCCTGGGTTGTATTACACACTCATCAAAAGATGAAGACTAGCGTGGCTCACGGATATATGAAAAAGACAAAAGTGTTCAATTCCAAACGCCTCGACCGGATTTTTGTAGCAATATGGCCCCAGAACATAGCCTGAAACTTTGAGCGCATTTGGTTAAGGTTTAGTACTTCCACCATTGACCTGAAGTTAGTATGGAACTTTTAAAGATTTACTATGGGAAATTTTCACTTTTAACCTCTTCTTAGATAAAGTTTCCCAAAACCCAATCAAATTTTCTTATTCTTAAGTTTCTTATAGGTTTTGATCCGGGGAACAACTTTGTTGAACATCACAAAGCGCTAGGAATTAATCCCGGAAAGATACAGGCAAATTTTTAGAGCACTTTAAAAAAAAATTCCTAGCTCCAAAAAATATCCTGTATCTTTTCAGGATCAATTCCTAGCGCTTTGCGATGTTCTACAAAGTTGTTCCCCGGATCAAAACCTATAAGAAACTTAAGAATAAGAAAATTTGATTGGGTTTTGGGAAACTTTATCTAAGAAGAGGTTAAAAGTGAAAATTTCCCATAGTAAATCTTTAAAAGTTCCATACTAAGTTCAGGTCAATGGTGGAAGTACTAAACCTTAACCAAATGCGCTCAAAGTTTCAGGCTATGTTCTGGGGCCATATTGCTACAAAAATCCGGTCGAGGCGTTTGGAATTGAACACTTTTGTCTTTTTCATATATCCGTGAGCCACGCTAATGAGCAATCACTCCACCCAGGCCATAACCTGATGCGTCAGAAACCACCACAATAGGCTTGTAAGGATCATAAAACTCCAAAATATTGGCTGACATGAGAGATTGTTTACTTTCATTGAAAGCTTTGTCACAATCATGACTCCACACAAACCTCACATTTTTCCTCAACAAGTTATACAAATGGTACAACTTGGAAGATAGATTTGGAACAAAACGATTATAATAGTTAATCAAACCCAAAAAGGATTTTAGTTCATGTACATTTGTAGGCACTTTTGCTTTTTGAATTGTTGAAATTTTGTCAGGGCTGGTCAATAAACCTTTGTCCGTAATAATATGTCCCAAATACTGAACTGCCCATGTTCGCATAAATGTCCCATATGCAAAAACAGCAAGCTGAGAAAAACGCATTTGAAGTTTGTCCCATACATAAAGCTACGTGTTAAATTTTCGCGAAAAAACTGGATTTCCTCCTGATATCTAGAACAAAGTACTGGATGTTATAGGCTCTATCGAAAGAGCACACAATTTTGAACCAAACTACATCAATAACTCGAAATCGATGAAAATGCATATGGGACATTTATGCGATCAGGGGCAGTGAAGTTCTGTAACAAAAAATCTGCATTTTTCCCAATTCACCTTAATATTTGCCTTTGCAAGTTTTTCTAAAACAATCAACAATTTGCTTTTGCAACCCTCAACAGTTTCACCTGCTATCAGAACATCATCCAAGTAGCAAAACACATTTTCAATTCCGCCTAAAATTTGATCCATAATATGCTGAAAAATAGACGCACTAGGAGAAGCCCCCTGTGGTAAACGATTGTATGTAAATAACCCTTTGATTGTATTGATGACCATGAATTTCCTGGACCTCTCCGATAATGCAAGTTGAGTATAAGCTCCTTCGAGATCTAACGAACAAAAAACCTTGCAATTAGCCAATTTAGCAAAAAGATCACTAGCAACTGGCAAAGGGTAAGCATTAGCCACCAAAACTTTGTTAATCGACACTTTACAATCAATAACTAACCTTATTTTATTGTCTTTTTTCATAACAACAATCACCGGAGAAGCCCAGTCACTGGCCTCAATTGGAGTGATCACATTCTCTTTCTCCAACCTATCCAAATAAATTAAAACTTTCTCCCTTAAACGGTACGGAACGTCATAAGCTTTCTTAAATATTGGGACATCACTTTTTAAAACCAATTCCGCCTCAAATCCTTTGATTGGAGTGGAAAAATCCTTGACAAAAACCTGAGAAAAATCTCGTTTAATCTCCTCAATCCATTGATCACTACTTTGCACACTCACGCTGTTAACTTGTTCATCAATATTTGCATTATTTGAAAAGAATTGCCTCCATTGAGGAAAGAAAACATCCATCCAATTCCTGCCAAAAAGCGGAATGAATTTGAAATCAGAATTTAACACAAGCAACTTCAATTTATGCTCGAAACCATTAAGTTTAACCCAAACATCTGTTTCTCCCTCAATTTTGAGTTGATTACCATTAACCACCAAAAGTTGCTTATCACACCTGTTCAAAGGTTTGTCAAAAAGTTTAAAATACTGGACTTTTCCAATCACAGTCACAGTAGACCCACAATCAATCTCCATTTGGACAAAAACATTATCAATCATGACATTTATCAGACACGGTTCACTGATTTTATTAATGGACTCCACACACATGCATTGTAAACTACCTTGGTTCCACTCGGAGTAGCTTTCCGCATCCGAAGTCTCCTCATTCGGATCCTCCCTTGTGTTCATACGCCCCAATAGATCCGCCAGCTCCCTCTCAGCACTGGTTCCCGGTCGCGCCAATTCGACAAAATTCACAGCATCACGACGCAAATTCTTCCAGGTGAAGCACCTCTTTTTAATGTGCCCCAGTTTCCCACAATAATCGCAAACAGTCTCAGAATAATCAGGCTTAACCCTCTCAGTTTTTTTTTAAATAAATTGAATCTGTTGTTGTTGTTGTTATTGTAATTTGTGTTTCTTTGATTGTTATTACGGTTATCACCTTGAAATCTGACTGAACGTTGTGTGTTATGTGTATTTTGTGTGTTTTGTGCGCGCTGCTGATGATTGTTTTGACCCGATCTGTTGTTGTTGTATCTATTACTGTTTCTATTGAAGCCCGATCTGTAATTGTTGTTATGTGTGTTTGAATGTTGTCTATTGTTGTAGGGATGTGAACCTAACCTCTCGTGCACCGGTCTTCGAACTTGGTTGACCATTTCAGGTGGAGGGTAGTTAAATTGTCCAAAATTAGCACAAGAGTTTTGATTGTTAAGTGCACTCACGTTACGTTTTGCTATGTTCCAGGTTGTGATGAACTTGTCCATCTTGTCCAAAGTCAACCCCTCCTCCTTCAACAAATTCTCCTTCAAATTCCCATCAAGAAGACCCGCCAGAACTCTGTCCATTATGGCCACGTCCTTAAACGCACCAAAACCACAGAATTCCGCCTGCAACTTGACCGCCTGCACGAAATCCTCATTGGATTCATCAGGTTGCTGGTTTCGCTGACTAAAACGAAAGCGTTGGACTAAGTCCGGCTCCGTTTTGTCCAATTTTTGTTTCAATTTTAACACAATATCAGCATAAGAGGCTTTATCCAGCTCATCTTTGCTGTAGTGCAGTTTTAATTGAGAAAAAAAAACGGTCCGCAAATCGTCATGAAATGCGATTTTTGGCGATCAGCCGCAACTTGATTTGCGTGAAAGGTATAGGCCAATCGATCGGACCAGTCCGTAAATGACGTACCCTTTCTAAACATCTCAATAGAGGTAGCTAACCCGTTCGAACCCATGTCTTGATATCAAAAATCAGGTAAAAAAAATCAAATTTCAAATTTCCCAAAGAAAAAAAAAATAAAAAGAAAAACACAAATATTACTGCAAATCCAGGGATCACTTTAAAATAGCTTTTCACTCACCGATCTCCTTCCCGGCCTTTGCCAGCAAGCAAACTTAACCTCCTGCACAAACTCGTCGCGCGCACCGTGCACCAGCACAGGAAAACGTCGATCAGCGAAGCAAAAGTTTGTGCACCGGCTCAAACAGCTGAATTACACCGTGGCGATTTGGCCTCACTAAATTGAAGAAAAAAAAAAACTCTCTTAGTGAACCAATAAATAAAATGGCGAAACCCTTTGTTCAAACGAACAAAAGATTCACACACACTTACAGAAGCAACTCGGTTTTAGTCGATTAATAAGCTCACATGAATTTTTCCTCGCAAACTCCTCAGTGATACTTGCTAAGGAATTATTTTTTTTAATTGAAATTATTTTTGGCAAAATCACTTGATCACATCACCCAATTACCCTAGCTTACCAGAGCTGCTTTCTCCCGGTCCAAGAACAAATCGCCAGGCCACCGCCGCCAACGAACGCTCCCCTTTGTCCCAAAAATGCCGCTGGAACTGCCGATGCTCCAAACCACCGCAAAAAGCAGAACCTTCACCGCACCGAATCAGCAAAAATCCACCGGAATCCGCCGCGCAAAATCGTGCCACTTGCCGCCCGAACCACGAAATTCGCCGTGCTGCGTCCGTTCCGGTGCGAATCTCCGGCCAACAGGTACCGCACTTCCAGGCACACCGACAGAATCCTCGGTTTTTTGCTGCTGCTCACTCGGCGTCGGTTTGTAGAAAACAAAATGGTGCCGCCGCTACTCGCACACAATAGCCAGCAAATTTCTTCCCCGATGCGTGCACACCCGAACAGGACGATCGTTTCAATCCCGCAAATGAAAAATTGATAAAAAAAAACTGTCCGATTAAACACACCACCGAAAGAAAAAAAATCGCTCGCGTAGTTCTTCACTCCTTCGTCGCCAATTAAAACAACCGGGATTTAGTAATGAGGGTTGTGTTGTGATGAGGTTTGCAGAGCAGAAAGTACTCGATGTTGTCCGTTTGGAGTTCAGCGGTAAAAGAGGCCGAACAGAGCGCAAGCTCGTTTATTTAAGGTCAGATAGAGAACACGCGTTACATGTATTAGTGCTGTCATTTGACGGCACTCAAACGAGGGGTACTCATCACACTCAAACCCCGATGTTTTGACACCAACCATTGTCAAACGAACGGGGTCACTTTTTAGTTTGACACCCCTTTACACGGAGTTCACACAAACTACCAAACGTTTGTTTTGATAGTGTGCGTGAGCGCCGTGTAAAATGTGACAGTTCGTCACTTTTTAGTTTGACTTTGACCAACCAACGGGGTACAAACTAAAAAAGTGTCAAACGAAAAAGTGACCAACCACCGGGGGTTGAGTGTACTAAATTGTAACGCAAAATGTCAAACGTAAAGCGTAACGTTCTGAAACGACTCCGATGTCAGATTGAATAAATCTTTCCCTTTTATCATCTGGAACTCAAACTGTGCACACCTTTTCTTAATATCCGGACTTCTTCGTATTAATTGGCGACGAGGAAAAAATTGTTTTCTCAGTTTTCCTCGGTGGAAATCGGTGTAGGCAAGCGCATCGGTTGGAGTAAAATTTGAGTGAAGTTTTACTTTGGTCACTAGGGAAATCGGTGATAACTGAACTCCAGATAGGTGACCGGCTGGTGATTTTTGTCGCTGCGGGTGAGCGGGGAACGAGCCACGTGTTGCAGTACCTGGAAGTGCTGATTTTTTGAGGTTAAGTTGCAGCTGTACGGGTGAGTCACTTCAAACCTATAATATTGATTTTGAGCTAGACTAATTGGTCCTTTGTGTTTTTTTTAATTAAAAAAAAAAAACAATTGATTAAAGTTGTTGAAAATGAGCCAAGGAGGAATGGTTTCATCCACCGAGCCGTTCCGCAAGGGTTCTTCGTTTTCGGACTGGATTTGCCGTCTGAAATATACATTCGACGGTAATGACGTGACAGATTCTAAAAAACAAAAAGCTCACTTTATGAATTTATGCGGTCCTTATCTATTTACTCAACTTAAAACGATCTATAATGAGAAGGATTTGGCAAATGCCACCTTCAACGATATTGAAGCCAAACTTAAACTGAAACTAGATAGGGTGGAACCTGACCTTGTTCAAAGATTCCGGTTGAGTCTGCGTAATCAGCAGCCTGACGAAACGGCAGAAGAATTTGTACAGGCCCTCAAACTGCAGGCGGATTTCTGTGGTTTCGGTGCCTTTCGTGATGTGGCCATCCAAGACCGCATTTTGGCGGGCTTAAGGAATGATCGGTTGAAGGAAATGTTGTTGAAGGAGGAAGGATTAACGTTAGATAAAATGGATAAACTAATTACGACGTGGAATATAGCCAGGGATAACGTGCATGCATTGAACAATAACGACAACAACTTCAATTCTTGTAATCTTCCTGTCGGGTTTATCGATCAATATTCTCCACAACAACGTAATTTTCGTTCTTTTGGGCAAGTGAACAACTTTCGTAGACCGGTGCATGAGAGATTAGGCTTTCGTCCGTACATGAGGCAAAACTCACAAACACAAAATAACAATAATTCAATTCAATTCAATTCGGTTTTATTGGTGAAAAATCAAGATACAATGAGTTATTTTGAAGTGCATAACAGAGTTTTGGAGTTCCTTACAGCTGTGTATTGCATCATAATCCATTTAGGAACAATTATTTCTTTAACTAAGGCACTAGCAAGAGTAAGAAAAAACTATAAAAAAAAAACTTACAGAAATTGCAAAGGAAAGGGGATAGAGGAAGAGAAAGCTTATATCTAGATCACAGGTAATTTATCCTTTGTAGATGTGTTTGATCATCAGTTCCCCAAGGGCCAGGAATTGTTCTGCCTTGTTCCGGCAGCTCCGAAACCGCGTCATCATCTCCCCGCGAGAGCAAAGAACTCCGGCAGGGTGAAGAGATCTTCCCGGTGACTTCTTGCTGGGCCGTACTGCCGCTACCGGCAGCGACCACGCTGGCGAACGAACGCCCCCAACCAGGAGGGAACGCTGAGTTTTCCGCTGGAACCGTACGCTGTCCAGCTGCAGGAACGGCTGCGCTCGTACTTCGCTGAGGAGGGTGGGACGCTTTCTTCTTCCTCTTTTCCTGCTCCTCGAGGTAGACCTTGCGCGCGACGCATCCGCGGTAATTGCCGGTATGGTTACCGTCACAGTTTGCACACTTTACGCGTAGCTTAGTTTGTTCTGCCTTGTCCCCCAAGTCCGCCTTACGTGGCAGTGCGCACGCCTCCGAGAGGTGTGACTCACCGCACTTCACGCAGCGGGGCCGGAGGTTGCAGTTCCGCGAGCCGTGGCCGAATTTCTGGCAACGGTGGCATTGCGCTACGTCCGTCGGGTTCTTGGTGTAAAACCGCCAGTTTACCCAAAAACCGTCCAACGTCTTAGTCCGCCGCAGATCTTGGAGCTTGACGGTGCCGCGGTCGAAGTACAACAGGTACAGTGTGTGCACACCCGTGACTGTTGTCTTTCGCGAGAGTACTTTTATCTCCCGCGGTTTTATTCCGGCGTCCGAAAGGTAACCCTTCAGATCGGAGATCGGACGGTCTTGATAACCCTGCAAGACGACCTTAACAGGGGGCTTCTCGGGGTTGAATGTGTAGAAGTTGAAGTTGCTATGCTTCAATTCTTCAAACACCAGGTCGAAATTCTTTTTGGTCTGTGTGATCACTTGCACTGCCGACTTACCGATTTTCAGACAATATCCGAGGCCTTCCAGCAACTCGTCAACATCGTCCGCTAACGTGTCCAAAACAAAAATTGGAGGTGGTCTACGTTCCACTGGAGAGTTGTTCTTTTTTGACGTCGGCACTTTTTTCCGTGCACGACCATCATCGTCGTCGTCGTCGTCGGTAGTGCTGTGTGTTGTTGTTATTTTCTTCGTCGTCGCTCAGCATCTGGAACTCGTTTCTGATGGGGATGTTGGCGGATGTTGATGTGCCACTGGTCGTGGCACCGGAAGTACCGGAACGGGTTCGCACTGGTGATCTTGGGACATATCCGGGATGTAGTAACTTTTTGTCGATGCCTTCAGCGTTCACGCTCCCCTGCGCGATGGCGGCCGACACGGCGTTGGTTTGTTTACCTTTTTGCACACGGCCGGTAGACGAACTTCGCGGGTTTTTCGAGGCCGCACTCGAACTGCCACGGCCACGGCCGGCCTTTGGCATGCTGGAGAAGCAAACTCGCGGGTGACCACAATCAATTACGGCGAAAAAAATCGAAAAAACGATGGAGCACTGAGCACTAGCTGCATGCTCTCGTGCGTACACGGAGGGAGCTGAAAAAAAAAAAAATAATAACAATAATAATAATAACTACAGACGTGATGCGAACAATTTTTATCAGCGTAATCAAAATCATCGTTATTCTGGCAGATACACACAATACAATAATCGCAATGACAATCAAAATAACAACAACAACAGAAACAATCAACAACCGAATCGTTACAATAACAAAAATTTTAGAAATAATGAATCAAACAATAGATATGGGCAAAGTTCTCAGCCAGAGTTAGAGGAGGAATCTGTGGTAGTGTGTGAATATTGCGGGGTTCCTGGCCATGTGAAACGCAAGTGTTTTACTCTCAAGAATTTGAAGCGTGATGTGGTCAAATTTGTAGATCTAGCAAAACCTGGAACCAGTTCAGAGAAGCAGCTCACGGACATGATGGGTCGATTGACAACAGCCGGCGACATGGCTGGAAGTGACAGCGACGATAGTTACTCCGAATGGAACTCAGGTGAATTGCAGTGTATGTGTGTGGAGTCCATTAATAAGATTAGTGAGCCATGTTTGATGAATGTCAAACTTGATGATATTTTGATGTCGATGGAAGTAGATTGTGGTTCTACGGTTACTGTGATAGGCAAGAGCCAATATTTTACTCTTTTTGACAAACCTTTGAAACAATGTGATAAGCAACTTTTGGTGGTGAACGAAAACAAGCTGAAAATTTAGGGAGAAACAGATGGGTTAGTTGACCTTAATGGTTCTAGACATGTTTTGAAGCTTCTTATTTTGAATTCAAACTTTAAATTTATTCCACTTTTTGGCAGGAACTGGATGGATATTTTCTTCTCTCAATGGAGGCAATTTTTTTCTAGCAATTTGATTTTGTTGATGAACAAGTCAATAGTTTAACTACACCAAAACGTGAAGAATTGATTGAGGAAATTAAAAATTATTATGGTGAGGTTTTCGTTAAGGATTTTTCTACTCCTATTAAAGGTTTTGAAGCTGAATTGGTTTTGAGGAGTGATGTGCCCATTTTTAAAAAAGCTTATGACGTACCCTACAGGTTAAGGGAGAAAGTTTTAACTTATTTAGATCGCTTGGAGAAACAAAATGTGATTACTCCGGTAAAGTCGAGTGACTGGGCGTCTCCTGTAATTGTTGTAATGAAAAAAGATAATCAGATTAGATTGGTTATTGACTGCAGGGTCTCAATCAACAAGGTGTTGGTCCCAAATTCCTATCCTTTGCCGGTTGCATGTGATTTATTTGCTAAATTGGCAAATTGCAAGGTTTTTTGTTGTTTGGATTTGGAGGGAAGCAAGTTGAGTATCTTGCTTTATCGGAGAGGTCCAGAAAATTTATGGTTATTAATACTATTAAAGGTTTGTTTACATATAATCGTTTACCACAGGGGGCTTCTCCTAGTGCGTCAATTTTTCAATTTGTCATGGACCAGATATTGGGTGGCATTGAAAATGTTTTCTGTTATTTGGATGATGTGTTAATAGCAGGAGAGAATGTTGATGATTGTCGTCAGAAGCTGTTAATTGTTTTAGAAAGACTTGTGAAGGCAAACATTAAAGTAAATTTGGAAAAGTGCAAATTGTTTGTGCCTGAATTAAATTATTTGGGACATATTATTGGGGAGAAAGGTTTGATGACCAGCCCTGACAAAATTTCAACTATACAAAAAGCTAAAGTGCCTACAAATGTACATGAACTCAAGTCTTATTTGGGATTGATTAATTATTATAACAGATTTGTGCCTAATTTGTCTTCCAAGTTGTATCATCTCTACAATTTGTTGAGGAAAAATGTTAAATTTGTCTGGAGTCATGATTGTGACACGGCATTTCAAAAAAGTAAACAATCTTTAATTGAAGCCAATATTTTGGAGTTTTATGATCCCCATAAAGAAATTGTTGTGGTGTCTGACGCCTCGGGCTATGGTCTGGGAGGAGTAATTGCTCATGTGATTGACGAGGTTGAAAAACCAATTAGTTTTACCTCTTTTAGTTTAGATGACGCACAACAATAAGTATCCAATTCTGCATTTGGAAGCTTTGGCATTAGTTTGTACTATTAAGAAATTTCATAAATATTTATTTGGACAAGAGTTTATTGCTTACACTGATCACAAACCCTTGCTGGGGATTTTCGGCAAGGAGGGCAAAAACTCAATAGACTTCAACGCTATATTTTGGAACTGTCCATTTACAAGTTTGAGCTCAGATACAGGCCTTCTGCGAAAATGGGAAATGCGGATTTTTGTTCGCGATTTCCATTGGAGCAGGCGGTGCCTGCTGAGTTAGATCAAGATTTTGTTCGGAGCATAAATTTCAGTAACACATTGCCAATAGATTATGTTATGGTTGCGAAGGTGACAAAGGACGACGTTTATTTACAACAAATTATTAACTATCTGCGTGATGGTTGGCCGCTTAAGTTTGACAAACGCTTAATGGACGTTTTTGCAAATCAGAAAGATTTGGAAGTAGTTGAAGGGTGTGTTTTGTACCAGGACAGGGTGGTAATACCACGTTTAATGCAAAGCGGGATTTTGACACTTTTGCATACCAATCACGCAGGGATAGTGAAAATGAAACAGTTAGCACGAAAACATGTCTATTGGTTTCAGTTGCAAAGTAACCGCCGACCTTACAAGTTGCATTCTGTTGGGACAACTGGAACAGTGCCCTGGAAACACTGCCAGTGCATCTCTGCTGGGCTCATCGATGACAACTATTGTTGTCATGCGATAGATGTCAACATGCATGACCCACGATTTTTAGTCTGTTGTCATCGTCTTTGTTATTGTAATTAATTCTTCGTTATTCGTTCGTCTTGTGGAGATGGGAGTTCTCTCCCAGTTTTAATAAATAGTTTATTTCTGTTTATGGCGTGTTTTAATGTGACCATCCGGTCACTTCTACATCCGCGGGACGCGTCGTAACATTGGCGACGAGGATTCGTCCGCATTTTGCACCAGTGAGCAACAAAAAGTCCGGGCAAAATCACGTTTCCCACGCGGGGAAGGAAAGAGCGATGGAGGAGTCGGCCATCGCGTTCGTCGAGGATGACCAGCAAGATCCGCCTGTCAAAACGGCGCAGCAGCAGCTGCCGACGAACATCATTCCGCAGCTCCTCCACCAATTTCCCCTGCTCCAGCTCGTGACCTGCCAGCTCCCCATCGTCCTCGAGCAACGGCGTCAACAACAATCGCACAAGTGCGGCCCTTTTAAGCGGTTCCAGCAGCAACCGGTGAGTCCGCAGCGATGCCAGCAGCCGTGCGAGGAGCACCAAGTGGTACGAGCAGGGTCCTCCACCGAAGGTCCCGCCGGCGCGGTCGACCGTTCCGCTTGCAGTTCAACCCGCGGAGACTGCACGGAAACAAGGGTGAAGCAGGACGTTCAGCCGGAACACATCATCCCGGCGCAGCATCCAACAAGTCCGATGGCGTTCATCAACACTCTCGCCGTCGACGGTAAGGTTGGGTGTGCTGACGTCATTAAGCGGCTCTGTAAAGGACATGTGCAACATGCATCTCACGTGTCAAAGGCACCCGATGACTTCACAAGAGTGCATCATAGCACCATCATCAATCCGGCACATCAAGGCAAGCCGGGTCAGTGCACTTCAACCGTCCCTGAGATTTGCATAAAAAAATCGAAAGAGGAGGAAAGAAGGCACTGAAAACAAATGCTGCAGTTCGTGATCGGACTCTTTGCATGCAACAACAACAACATCCGCATCCGATCCACTCATCATCAACTCGAAGTCGAACTTCATTGAATCAACTTGCGGTCCCTCAGCCGAGGCGCGACCGTGGGTGAAGTTCTAGGCCGCGGCACGGCCAACCAACAGCAGGTGTCGCTGAAATATCTGCTCGTCGCCCGAAGATCAACGACATTTCCATCACAAGCTCCGATGACGTCACGTGCAGCACAGCCGAGTTGCGCTCTTCAAGGCCGTCATTGTCGCTGCGTCGCTTCTGGTCCAGCCGTAATCCGGATCTGCATCAACGTCATCTGGTAGCAGCAACCACATCTCCAAGCAACCCTGGGATGCAGCAGTACTGACGTTCTTCGATCTCCGAGGATCGCTCCAGTGACTCAACCGCAACAACACTTAAAGGGGGAGATGTTGGGACAACTGGAACAGTGCCCTGGCAACACTGCCAGTGCATCTCTGCTGGGCTCATCGATGACAACTATTGTTGTCATGCGATAGATGTCAACATGCATGACCCACGATTTTTAGTCTGTTGTCATCGTCTTTGTTATTGTAATTAATTCTTCGTTATTCGTTCGTCTTGTGGAGATGGGAGTTCTCTCCCAGTTTTAATAAATAGTTTATTTCTGTTTATGGCGTGTTTTAATGTGACCATCCGGTCACTTCTACATCCGCGGGACGCGTCGTAACACATTCTCAACGCCAGTCCGCAGTTTGTTTGCGCGTCGCCGCTTTTTTTAAAATGTGCACCGTAGACAAAAACAGTGTGGTTCTGGATTTTTGTCAACTCCAAAACCAACCAAGCCCAAAGCTTGTAAAAAAATTTCTCGCAGACCTTAAAGTAAACCAAGAAAACTTGCGAGCATTGCAATTATGCAATAGAAGAAAAATAGCCGTGTTGCAGTTCGCCGACTCAGCAATGGCCTCGTCCATCATCGACAAACCTCTGGTATATCAGGGTTGCAAAATCCCGATTTACCTGGACAACAACGCTACGGAAGTTCGTGTGCTTGACCTACCTCTAGGCATAAGCAATGATGACGTAGTCAAAGTGATGAGTAAATACGGCAAAGTTTTGACCATCACCAACGACCGCTGGATTAACTTCTTCCCAGGGATCCCAAATGGAGTTCGGACCCTGCGGATGTTGCTGAAACCGCCAACGCCGAAATCAATCACTGTAAACAATGCTGCTGCAACAGTGACGATTATAGCAAAAAATCGCTTTGCAAACTCAAAGCAAAGAACAAAAAATGTGCGGATTCAACTAAAAGGTGAACCAAAAAAGCAGTACACAACCCATTGAACCCGAACCAAGCAGCAGCAGCAGTAAAAGCAACCACAGTAAACCAGAACAAAATGCAATGGAAACAAGTGAAATTGACGACGAAGCCAACGATGGATTCGAGACCGTGCTTTCTAAGCACAGCCGCCGCCGTAAGCGCTTACAGGCATATTTAGACGCGGAAGACGAACTAACAAAAAAACGAAGAGAGATGGCTGCAGAAGAAACAGATGAAGAAGATGAAGATGTCATAAAAGCAAAATATTATAAGAAAAAGTGCTGTGAGATAACTTCTAAATCCCTGGAAGAAGAGAACGAAGATAAAATTGAAGAACTTGATAATTCACTCTTTAAATATTCCGCTAAATATTTGAAACATAGACAGAAATCGTTAGAAAAAAGGCACGGTAATAATTATTGAAGTGATTTTAAACTCTGTAATCTTTCCTCTTTCACTATCCACCTTGAAGAGATGAATGCACAATGATGTAAAGTCTCTATAATAATAATAATAAAAAAAAATGTCTATTGGTTTGGTATAAACAAAGATATTGAAAGTTTTGTCTCAACTTGTGAAGTATGCGCTAGCATGGCAGTGGTGGCAAAACCAAAAATTTTGTCTCAATGGACTCCAACAACAAGACCATTTAGTAGGATACATATTGATTTTTTCCATTTTTCTCATAGCAATTTTCTTTTGATTGTGGATTCAAACACAAAGTGGTTAGAGATTGAGTGGATGAAGAAAGGTACGGATTGTGCCAAAGTATTGCAGAAATTGGTTGCATATTTTGCAAAATTTGGGTTACCAGATGTTTTGGTATCGGACGGCGGTCCTCCATTTAATTCTCATGCATTTGTTTCATTTCTTGAAAAACAGGGCATTAAGGTGTTGAAAAGTCCACCATATAATCCATCTAGTAATGGCCAAGCTGAAAGGCTGGTGAGAACTGCAAAGGATGTTTTAAAGAAGTTTTTACTAGAACCTGCAATGGCTGAGATTGATTTGGAGAACCAGATTAGTTTGTTTTTGATGAATTTTAGGAACAATGTAGTTTCTAGTACCGGGCAACTTCCTGCAAAAAGGTGTTCAATTATAAACCTAAAACTTTGCTTGATTTACTTAATCCTAAAAACAATTATAAACAGCATCTTCTCAAGCACCAATCCTCACCTGATGAAACCCTAGATGATTGTCTTAGGGATGTGGAAGTTTCTAATGACTTTCTAAAAGATCTGATTCCAGGGGATGTTGTATGGTACAAAAACCATAACGCGCATATCCCAAACAAATGGATTAGAGCACATTTTCTAAAACAATTTTCCAAAAACTTATTCCAGGTGTCGGTTGGAAGCGCTCAGGTGATGGCCCACAGGATGCAGCTTAAACCCCATCACGAGCGTCAGGAGCGCCCGAATGTGCACCTGTTTCCGGTGGTGCGCGGCGAATGCGAGGGCGAGGAGGAAGCAGTTTGTACGACTGCAGCAGATATTAGTTCGGAAGAAGATTTTCGAGGATTTCCGGTGATGGCTGGAGGAAAAAGAAGAAAAAGAAGTGCCCTTACGGCAGAATTGCCTGAAGAGTATCCACGAAGATCAAAAAGGCTCAGAAAGCCGAATCATGATTTGAATTATCAATATAATGAGTGAATTCAGAAGACTAAGTGGAGTGGCAACTCACCAACCGGGACCCTACGTTGTGTTTTCTGCGTGAGGATCAGATGGGAGCAACGGGGGCGGAAGCAGGTGGTCCAGCAGTAGCAGCAGCAGGTGCAAGCGCAGCAGCAGGTACAGGCAGCAGCAGGTGCGGGAGCAGCAGCGGTCCGGCGGTAGCAGGTGCAGCAGGAGCAGAGCAGCGGCGGTACGGTAAGTAAATTTAACACGCGCGTAGGTAAGTAAAATCGCACTTTATTTCTCCAGAAATTAACTAATTTTAATTTTCTTTATTTTCAGCACTTCTGTCTTCAAAAGAGGTTGGATTTGGAATGACGTCGAAAGTGACGAGACAAATTTGGGTGGCTTGCCTCTGACAGCGCAGCGGTGCCAGAATTATGGGGCGAAAATAATAATGCCGGTCGGCACCAGCTATATTGTGGTGTCGACGGTGCTAACTGCAAAGTACAAAGAACTTTTTAAGAAAGACTGGCTGACACAACATCGTCCGCCGCCTTGAATGACTAATTCAAAAAAAATGTAAACAAAGCAAAATAAGATTCTAACTAGAGGGGAAGTTGAGCAGATGCACTTCGTGTGCTTAATAAATTAACTAAATTTAATGTTTTTCTTCTTCAGGAAACACTTCATCGGTAGGCAGCTGACCCGGTTGCGGTGTGATATGTGGAGCCTCAGGAGACAGCGGCACGGGAAGCAAGCAGATTTTAACAGCTGGTCTGGTGATGATTCCACCGCTGGCCGTTCGCAGCGACACAACTCGTACGATGCCGTATGGTCCAGGATGAACGGCTTCGATCCGGGCAAGTGGCCAGCGGAGTGGTCCTTGCAGTTCGTCGACGACGATCACGAGTCTACCGGGTTGGATTTCGTCGTTCCGCTGGTAACCCTTGGTGTCCCTCAGCAGCTCCTGGAGGTATTCGCGTCGCCAGTGGGCCCAAAATTGTTGGGCGTGGAGCTGGAGTTGCTGATAGTGGTTTAGGCGGTTGACTGGAATGTGGCGCAGATCTGGGTCGGGCAGGGCGTGCATCGATGTTCCGATTAGGAAATGGGCCGGCGTTAGAGCGGCGAGGTCGTTCGGATCTTCACTCAGTGGAAGAAGTGGGCGGGAGTTCATGTGGGACTCAATTTGCGTGAGCACGGTGCACATGTCCTCGAATGACAACCTTGACGGACCAAGCTGCCGGAACAGGTGCTTCTTGGCAACCTTTACGGCGGATTCCCATAATCCTCCGAAGTGGGGCGCTTTTGGGGGAGTGAGATGCCAGTTAATCCCTTCGGCTGTGCAAAATTCGTGGAGTCGTGTGGTGTTCGTTGGATCGATCGGAGAGTAAATCGACGCGCGCGAACCCGCGGGAAAGTGGTAGAAAGTTCTCGAAATCATTGAAAAGGGGGTCGCGGTGTGCCCAGAGAAGTTGGGCAATCAGTCGTGTGGTGTTCGTTGGATCGATCGGAGAGTAAATCGACGCGCGCGAACCCGCGGGAAAGTGGTAGAAAGTTCTCGAAATCATTGAAAAGGGGGTCGCGGTGTGCCCAGAGAAGTTGGGCAATCAGTCGTGTGGTGTTCGTTGGATCGATCGGAGAGTAAATCGACGCGCGCGAACCCGCGGGAAAGTGGTAGAAAGTTCTCGAAATCATTGAAAAGGGGGTCGCGGTGTGCCCAGAGAAATTGGGCCATCAGTCGTGTGGTGTTCGTTGGATCGATCGGAGAGTGAATTGACGCGCGCGAACCCGCGGGAAAGTGGTAGAAAGTTCTCGAAATCATTGAAAAGGGGGTCGCGGTGTGCCCAGAGAAGTTGGGCAATCAGTCGTGTGGTGTTCGTTGGATCGATCGGAGAGTAAATCGACGCGCGCGAACCCGCGGGAAAGTGGTAGAAAGTTCTCGAAATCATTGAAAAGGGGGTCGCGGTGTGCCCAGAGAAATTGGGCCATCAGTCGTGTGGTGTTCGTTGGATCGATCGGAGAGTGAATTGACGCGCGCGAATCCGCGGGAAAGTGGTAGAAAGTTCTCGAAATCATTGAAAAGGGGGTCGCCGTGTGCCCAGAGAAGTTGGGCAATCAGTCGTGTGGTGTTCGTTGGATCGATCGGAGAGTAAATCGACGCGCGCGAACCCGCGGGAAAGTGGTAGAAAGTTCTCGAAATCATTGAAAAGGGGGTCGCGGTGTGCCCAGAGAAATTGGGCCATCAGTCGTGTGGTGTTCGTTGGATCGATCGGAGAGTGAATCGACGCGCGCGAACCCGCGGGAAAGTGGTAGAAAGTTCTCGAAATCATTGAAAAGGGGGTCGCGGTGTGCCCAGAGAAGTTGGGCAATCAGTCGTGTGGTGTTCGTTGGATCGATCGGAGAGTAAATCGACGCGCGCGAACCCGCGGGAAAGTGGTAGAAAGTTCTCGAAATCATTGAAAAGGGGGTCGCGGTGTGCCCAGAGAAGTTGGGCAATCAGTCGTGTGGTGTTCGTTGGATCGATCGGAGAGTAAATCGACGCGCGCGAACCCGCGGGAAAGTGGTAGAATGTTCTCGGAATCATTGAAAAGGGGGTCGCAGTGTGCCCAGAGAAGTTGGGCCATCAGTCGTGTGGTGTTCGTTAGATCGATCGGAGAGTAAATCGACGCGCGCGAACCCGCGGGAAAGTGGTAGAAAGTTCTCGAAATCATTGAAAAGGGGGTCGCGGTGTGCCCAGAGAAATTGGGCCATCAGTCGTGTGGTGTTCGTTGGATCGATCGGAGAGTGAATCGACGCGCGCGAACCCGCGGGAAAGTGGTAGAAAGTTCTCGAAATCATTGAAAAGGGGGTCGCGGTGTGCCCAGAGAAATTGGGCCATCAGTCGTGTGGTGTTCGTTGGATCGATCGAAGTGTGAATAGGCGCGTGCGAACCCGCGAGAAATAGATCGGGAAAGCATTGAAATAGAGATTCGCGTCGTTGAATTATATGTTATATTTTCATTTAGTTTTGAAAGCCCATCCCATAGCATCGTTGCTCGGATGGCACGCCGGCGGTAAGAAGTAAAAAATACGCGATTGATAAGTCCTTCTCATAGCGTCGTAGCTCGGAAGGCAACGATTGTTTCACTTTCTGGTCATATCATCTACCAAGATGAATCCTGACCTTCCCTTTCCTTCCCCTACTAACACAATTCCCCCACTTCCCGTGATGCTTGAAGGAGATGCTGTGGATTCAACGGTCTCATGCGGTGTCAACAGGTATAGAGCGACAAACTCTGTGTCTGATGAGTCTGCAACTTCAACTATCGGACTAACATTCCTACCTTTGTTGAACTGCATCTCCTTGGGGGGGCGCCGGTATTGACTTAAAGCAGAGATCTTCAGGGGTTATACAGTGAGGATGATTAGCTCCCACTATTCATCTGTTGGTTCATTGTGTAACTTCAGCTGATCCGTCAATAACGGAGTAGCAGCTCATTGGCAGTCAACCATGCTCATGCTCATGCTCATGCTCGGCTGTGCAAAATTCGTGGATTTTCTCCTGCTCGTCGTCGTGAGTGAGCATTGCGTACAGCCGGGCAAGTTCGTTCTTAGCGCCTTCAAAGTTCTTGCCATTGTCGGAATGAATGTGAGACGGCACTCCGCGTCGTCCGATGAACCTGCGCAGCGCGGCAAGGAATGCGGGGGTGGAGAGATCTCCAACAAGTTCAATGTGAACGGCCTTCGTCGCGAAGCACACAAAGAGGCAAATGTAGGCCTTGGCCGGTGCAGCACGTTTGTGTATCGGCTTCAGGTACAGTGGACCTGCGTAGTCCACGCCGACGACGCTAAATGGGCGACTAGGGATGATCCGTTGAGCCGGAAGTTGGCCGATCTGCTGCTGAACCAATTCGGGATTCAGTCTAACGCAACGGAAGCAATTCCGCACCACGCTTCTGGCAAGAATGCGACCACCGATGGGCCAGAATTCTTCGCGCATGGCGGTGAGGAGTAGGCGCCCGCCGCCGTGGAACAGTTTTTGGTGGTAGAATTCGGCGAGGATGCGAGCGAAGGGATGGGAACCAGGTAGTAAGGCTGGGTGTTTGGCTTGGAAAGGCAGTTGGGAAAGCTTTAGTCGACCCCCCACTCTCAACACTCTCTCTGAATCGACAAATGGGCTCATTTTGTAGATGTTGGACTGTTTTGGCACCGGCTTCCCCTTTTCGAGTTCCGTCAGTTCGGCGCTGAAAGAGTCCTGTTGTGCTAGTCGAGTGAGCACCATTTTGGCTTTGGCAAACTGCTCCACAGTTAGGGCACGCGGCACAGGTGTCGTTCTGGTCGTTCTCGCTTTCTGCCTGGTGTTGTCGATGAATCGGAGGACGAATCCGATCGAGTGGACTAGCCGTCTGTACGAGTGACAGCGCAGGAACCAGGGGTGAACCTGCGGCGGCTTCTCTGTCACAGCGGCGACTACGCGAACTTCCAGGATGTCCGACGGAACGCTTTGCGGGTTGGTCCTCGGCCAGTCTCGTGGGTTTGAGCATATCCAACTTGTTGCATTCTTCCAGGTCTCGCAGTTCAAGAAGTTCGGCACCGTCATCCCGCGGGACACCAGGTCCGCCGGATTGTCCTTGGTCGGCACGTGATTCCAATGACAGCCGCGCGTGTAGAACTGGATCTCAGCGACACGGTTCGCTACGTACGTCTTCCAGGTGTTCGGGTTTGCTTGGATCCACTGCAGTACGACAGCTGAGTCCGTCCAAAAGTACGAGTCCGAGATCTTGATCTTGAGTGCCTGCTTGATCCGGAAGTGAAGGTGAACTCCGAGCACAGCAGCGTTTGCTTCCAAGCGAGGAACGTTGAGTCCTCTGAGTGGGGCGATCCGAGATTTTGAAGCTAAGAACGTTACCCGTACATTGCCGTGTCGGTCCTCACAGCGGATGTAGCAACAAGCTCCGTAGGCGTCCTTAGACGCGTCGCAGAATGTGTGCAGTTGGTAGGTGGAGTCGGGCTGGAGAGCGTAGCGGTCGATCTTGTAGGACCGGATTTTTGGAAGTTCCTTGAAGAATTTCTCCCACTTGATGCGAATGTTGTCCGGCACCGGGTCGTTCCAGTCACACTTCAGCTGCCAGCATTCCTGCATGATGATCTTGGCGGTGACAACTACGGGTGCGATGTGACCTAGAGGATCGTAGAGTCGAGCGATTGTTGAGAGGATGAACTGCTTCGTGGGAGGTCCCTTGCTCTGGTTGATTTGCGAGTCGAATCGCAGAACGTCGGCCTCGGGCTCCCATCCAATCCCCAGCGCCTTTACCATCTCGTTCGGACCAAACTGCAGACTCGACTGCGTGCCGATTTGGTCTTGGGTCAGTCCTCGCAGTACCTCGAGACGGTTTGATGTCCACTTCCGCATCTCGAACCCTCCCTTGGCCAGCAGTTCCGTAAGCTCTTTCCGCAAGCGTATGGCGTCCTCGACCGTGTCAGCGCCACCAATGAAGTCATCTACGTAGAAGTTGCTTTCGAGCGCTGGACCGCCCAACGCGTACTCGTGACCCTCGTCCTGAGCGAGTTGCTGAAGGGAACGGGTGGCTAGGTACGCGGAAGGTGCTAGGCCGTACGTGACGGTCTGTAGTTCGTACGTTTGGATGGGTGAGTCTGGCGAGAACCGCCAGAAGATGCGCTGCAGCCTTCTGTCCTCTGGGTGGACGAGAACCTGCCGGTACATTTTGGCTGCGTCCGCTACGAGGGCTACAGGGTAGTTCCGGAAGCGGAGCAGGAGCGAGAGAAGGTCCTCCTGAACCACAGGTCCGACGCAGAGTGCTTGGTTGAGCGAAAATCCCGTAGAAGTTGCTGCTGAACCGTCGAAGACGACCCGAACCTTGGTCGTCGTGCTGGAGTCCTTAAAGACGGGGTGGTGGGGTAGGTAGCACGATGGCGTCTTGTCCTTCTCATCAGGTTCAACCAGCTGCATGTGGCCCAGCTCGACATCCTCCCGCATAAACTTGTGGTAGTCCGCCTTGAGCTGTGCGTCTCGCTCTAGCCGTCGCTCAAGCTGCGGAACCGTCGCAAAGCTGCGGTCTTGGAGTCACCCAGCAAGTTTTCGAAACCTGGTTTGCGGGGGTAACGTACCACGTAGCGACCCTCCGGCGTACGCGTTGTCGTCGACTGGAACAAGGACTCGCAGTCTCGCTCCTCGACGGAAAGCTTGTCGTTGATTGTGAGTTCCTCCGTCTTCCAAAATCGCTCCATGCTCTCCTCCAGCGACATCATCGCGAGTACCGAGTACGAGTGTGCGGTTTCGGTTGGTGTGGACGAAGCTTGGCTGGCGGAACCGGTGACAATCCAGCCGAAGACGCTGTCTACTAGAATCGGAAGTGAACCGTCGAGGTGAATGCGAGCTGCGCTAGGGAAGAAAGAGTGAAAATGCTTTGCTCCGAGAACCATGTCGATCGGCTGCCGTTCATTGAAGGTCGGATCGGCGAGGAAGAGTTCCACCGGAATGTTCCAACCCGACGTTGAGATGTTGTGGCTTGGAAGCTCCGCAGTCAGTTTGTCCATGACAAGAAAGTTGATCCCGCAGGAGAAATCGCTCTTTCTCGACCGCACTTCGGTGGAGGCGGAATGCCGAACTGGTGTTGACATCTGGCCTGCGCCTTGGATCACCACGCTCGCAGGGGCTCGCTTGAGCCGCAGAATTCTTGCCATGCGATCGGTGATGAGATTAGGTTGGGAGGCGCTGTCCAGCAATGCGCGGGCCACGTGTTCCATTCCCAACGAATCGACGACCTTGATCAGCACAGTAAGCAGGAACACGTTTTCCTTGGGCTGCTGAAGTGGAACGCTGACTTCGACCTGTGGAACGACCTCGGTGGGCGTAGCGACCTCTTGCTTGGTTGAGACGACCGAAGCGGACACTTCCAACTGCCCGCTCGCTTGTGTGGGTGCCGTTGCACCGCTGTTGGTTCTTGGCGAGTTATCAGCATGTCCCACGTGAAGGAGCGAATGATGCCGCTGTTGACAGTGCCTGCAGGAGCGCTTGGACGAACAATTCCTCACATGGTGTGCCCCCAAACAGTTGTAGCAGAGGTGTTTGTTGCTCACAATCCGCTGACGCTCAGGGACAGAAAGCTGACCAAACTTGTGGCATTTGTAGAGAGGATGCGCGAGTCCACACGCTGCACAATCCGCGGCAGGTCCTGAACTAGCGGTGGAGGCGTACGACGAAAGGCGCTGCGAGCTCCGTTTCTTCGACGCGGGGCGGGGTGACTGATGCGAGCTGGTAGCCCCATTGATGTCTCACTCGAACAATGCATTGTTCGAGTGAGACAGCAAGAACGTTTGATTTAAAGATGCAGGTACATCCATACTTTGAGAAAATTTCGGTTTGGATTTCAGCTGATGCTTAGCACGAGAATCCAAAACCTTTTTTCTGATGGGGCAATCCCAAAAATTTGATTTGTGATTTCCACCACAATTTGCACATTTAAATTGGGCGATTTCTTTCACGGGACAATTGTCCTTGTCGTGAGAAGAATCCCCGCAAACCATGCATTTTGGAACCATAGCGCAATGATCAGTACCGTGACCGAATGCCTGGCAACGCCGGCACTGGGTCAGATTCTGGCCATTACCGCCATGTTTCTTAAAATGCTCCCACTTTACTCGTACATGGAACAAAAATTGTACTTTGTCCAAAAGTTTCAAATTGTTGATTTCATTTCTGTTGAAATGAATCAGATAAAATTGCGAAGTCAAACCAAAGCGAGAAATATTCCCGTTTGATTTTTTCTTCATTGGTATTACTTGGGATGGGGCAAAGCCAAGCAACACCTTAAGTTCGTTTTTGATCTCATCCACCGACAAGTCGTTGGAGAGACCCTTCAGGACCGCCTTGAATGGACGAGCATTCTTGGTCTCATACGTGTAAAAATTGTGTTTGTGGTTTTTTAAATAACCAACAAAAGTTTGGTGATCTTGTAAAGATTCCGTCAACAAGCGACATTCTCCTCTTTGACCAAGCTGGAACGAAACCTTCAAATTGCAAGTTTCCTTGCAATTCTTCAGTTGCGTTCGAAAGCTGGCCAAACCGGAGACGGAAGTCACTACAATTGGCGGAGCCTTTACTCGTTTCTCGACAGCAGAAGGCTCAGTACGAGGAGAAGAATCCTTGTCAACAGTTTCGGATAAAACACCGAAACTGTTTGTCAATGGAATTGGAGGATTGACCTCACATTCAGAATCAGAATCAGACCTCAGAAGAGGCTGTTTTCTTTTTATGTTTCCGTTAGCCGGATTAGCGTTCAAACGCTTCACCGACGTAACGACCAAATCTTCAGAAAATTTGCGTTTACCTTTGTTTTGACGCATTTTGCAAGCAAAGTTCTCTTAAAAAGATGGCTTCGTTTGTAAAATACAACAAAATTTCAGGTGGGGTTAGTCTTGAAAAGACTGTTTAGAATTTTGGAAAATAACTCAGGTAGTCTTTAAAAAGACTGTGAATTTTGTTTTGAAATAACTCTGAGCTTAGGTAGTAAAAAATACCGCAGCTCTAGTGTCCGTTCACTACGAAGGTTCGCAAGACACTGATTTTTTTTTTCAACTCATTAGATCATGGTAAACAAAAACGTGAAAATTCTTAATTTAATATAATTTTTATGAAATAACTCCAAATATTTTTGAAAAAGCTTACATAATTTTCCCGTAGCTTCAAAAATTAATATTATCCGATATCAAAGTGTCTGATAATCTGATTAATTGTATATGAGTTATAAATTAAATTTAATTTAGCAAAATCATCTTCATTCATTTTTATCTGAGCATCTAAAAAATGGTTCCAAAAAGTATAGAAAATGTGTACTTTTGCTTAAATTTCGGGAATTCCCGGGAAATTTGTAAATTGAAAATATATTTTTTAGGGAAATCCCGGGAAATTTTTTCCCGGGACGGGAAATTGAACGCTCTACTGCTTAGTTGATTTTGCACTTCTCAGTGCATTTTTAAAACAAATATTAAAAAAACGTAGACTTTTTTAAGCCGACAAGAAAAAAACAACAATCTTCGTCAGTGGCTATCATACTTCTGGAGATTTCTTAGCCACATGCGTAGACATTTGGAACTAACGTGATTTTCACGTTGAAACCATTGGATAAGTCCAATGGGGGAAATCTAAGCGCTTTTATTATAAAACTCACACAGGGTTGTTACGGACGGCGCGGATCGCGCGGATGGTGCGGATGGCGCGTATCGCGCGGATCTGGCGCGGATTTGCTGGCTAATTTTGCTCAGGCGCGGATTTCGCGCGGATATCAATTTGATAAACAAAATAATTGAGAACGATAGAATTTCTTTCAAATTACAAAGAAAAATATTATTAGGAATTAAATAAATTAATTCTTTTTCGTTGAGTGCGAAAATATCAGTTTCTAAGAAGTTGTTAATGAAGAAAATTTTGTTCTAAAAATTATTGATTGTTTTTTTCTTAATATGAAACTTCGAAATAATCTTCAAGAAGCGATTTTTTAATGTATTGAGATTTGTTATATAAATTCAACATAACATTACAACTCATTATTTTAAAACATCTGCCTTACAATTCAAATAAATATCAAATTTTATTAAAATCAAAAGAACAAAATTCGAAAAATTACAGAATTTTAAAAATTTGAAGCTATGAAACTTTTTAGATTTTCTATGTTTTTCAATATAAAAATTTAAATTTTTAAATTTTTGGTTTATTAAAAAAAAAAACAAAAATTCTGTTGCCACTCTGATTCAGGTACAATTGATTCTACTCCCAATGGAGCACCCACAGTCGAGCAGTTTTTGACATTTCGCTCCATAAAAAATACATTGTAGAAAAAAGCAAAAACTGCTCGAATGGAAATGTTCCATTTGAAATTTCAGAATTATCATATTCAAATAATAAAAAAATTAGAATTCATAATTTGAAATTGTCAAAACTTACAGACGTAAAAAATGTAAAAAAGTACGAATTATTAAATTGAAAAATTACGAAAATGTTACAATTGATTTTTGTTATTTTTTTAATTTTTAAGGAAAGTTCTTAAATTATCAAATTATATATTTTTTAAATTATTAGATTATTAAATTATTTGATTATAAAATTGTTAAATTGTTAAATTTCTAAATTATTATATTATTAAATTATTAGATTATTAAATTATTTGATTATAAAATTGTTAAATTGTTAAATTTCTAAATTATTATATTATTAAATTATTAAATTATTTAATTATTAAATTATTAAATTATTAAATTATTAAATTATTAAATTATTAAATTATTAAATTATTTAATTATTAAATTATTAAATTATTAAATTATTAAATTATTAAATTATTAAATTATTAAATTATTAAATTATTAAATTATTAAATTATTAAATTATTAAATTATTAAATTATTAAATTATTAAATTATTAAATTATTGAATTATTAAATTATTAAATTATATTATATTATTAAAAAATTAAATTATTAAATTATTAAATAATTAAATTATTAAATTATTAAATTATTAAATTATTAAATTATTAAATAATTAAATTATTAAATTATTAAATTATTAAATTATTAAATTATTAAATTATTAAATTATTAAATTATTAAATTATTAAATTATTAAATTATTAAATTATTAAATTATTAAATTATTAAATTATTAAATTATTAAATTATTAAATTATTAAATTATTAAATTATTAAATTATTAAATTATTAAATTATTAAATTATTAAATTATTAAATTATTAAATTATTAAATTATTAAATTATTAAATTATTAAATTATTAAATTATTAAATTATTAAATTATTAAATTATTAAATTATTAAATTATTAAATTATTAAATTATTAAATTATTAAATTATTAAATTATTAAATTATTAAATTATTAAATTATTAAATTATTAAATTATTAAATTATTAAATTATTAAATTATTAAATTATTAAATTATTAAATTATTAAATTATTAAATTATTAAATTATTAAATTATTAAATTATTAAATTATTAAATTATTAAATTATTAAATTATTAAATTATTAAATTATTAAATTATTAAATTATTAAATTATTAAATTATTAAATTATTAAATTATTAAATTATTAAATTATTAAATTATTAAATTATTAAATTATTAAATTATTAAATTATTAAATTATTAAATTATTAAATTATTAAATTATTAAATTATTAAATTATTAAATTATTAAATTATTAAATTATTAAATTATTAAATTATTAAATTATTAAATTATTAAATTATTAAATTATTAAATTATTAAATTATTAAATTATTAAATTATTAAATTATTAAATTATTAAATTATTAAATTATTAAATTATTAAATTATTAAATTATTAAATTATTAAATTATTAAATTATTAAATTATTAAATTATTAAATTATTAAATTATTAAATTATTAAATTATTAAATTATTAAATTATTAAATTATTAAATTATTAAATTATTAAATTATTAAATTATTAAATTATTAAATTATTAAATTATTAAATTATTAAATTATTAAATTATTAAATTATTAAATTATTAAATTATTAAATTATTAAATTATTAAATTATTAAATTATTAAATTATTAAATTATTAAATTATTAAATTATTAAATTATTAAATTATTAAATTATTAAATTATTAAATTATTAAATTATTAAATTATTAAATTATTAAATTATTAAATTATTAAATTATTAAATTATTAAATTATTAAATTATTAAATTATTAAATTATTAAATTATTAAATTATTAAATTATTAAATTATTAAATTATTAAATTATTAAATTATTAAATTATTAAATTATTAAATTATTAAATTATTAAATTATTAAATTATTAAATTATTAAATTATTAAATTATTAAATTATTAAATTATTAAATTATTAAATTATTAAATTATTAAATTATTAAATTATTAAATTATTAAATTATTAAATTATTAAATTATTAAATTATTAAATTATTAAATTATTAAATTATTAAATTATTAAATTATTAAATTATTAAATTATTAAATTATTAAATTATTAAATTATTAAATTATTAAATTATTAAATTATTAAATTATTAAATTATTAAATTATTAAATTATTAAATTATTAAATTATTAAATTATTAAATTATTAAATTATTAAATTATTAAATTATTAAATTATTAAATTATTAAATTATTAAATTATTAAATTATTAAATTATTAAATTATTAAATTATTAAATTATTAAATTATTAAATTATTAAATTATTAAATTATTAAATTATTAAATTATTAAATTATTAAATTATTAAATTATTAAATTATTAAATTATTAAATTATTAAATTATTAAATTATTAAATTATTAAATTATTAAATTATTAAATTATTAAATTATTAAATTATTAAATTATTAAATTATTAAATTATTAAATTATTAAATTATTAAATTATTAAATTATTAAATTATTAAATTATTAAATTATTAAATTATTAAATTATTAAATTATTAAATTATTAAATTATTAAATTATTAAATTATTAAATTATTAAATTATTAAATTATTAAATTATTAAATTATTAAATTATTAAATTATTAAATTATTAAATTATTAAATTATTAAATTATTAAATTATTAAATTATTAAATTATTAAATTATTAAATTATTAAATTATTAAATTATTAAATTATTAAATTATTAAATTATTAAATTATTAAATTATTAAATTATTAAATTATTAAATTATTAAATTATTAAATTATTAAATTATTAAATTATTAAATTATTAAATTATTAAATTATTAAATTATTAAATTATTAAATTATTAAATTATTAAATTATTAAATTATTAAATTATTAAATTATTAAATTATTAAATTATTAAATTATTAAATTATTAAATTATTAAATTATTAAATTATTAAATTATTAAATTATTAAATTATTAAATTATTAAATTATTAAATTATTAAATTATTAAATTATTAAATTATTAAATTATTAAATTATTAAATTATTAAATTATTAAATTATTAAATTATTAAATTATTAAATTATTAAATTATTAAATTATTAAATTATTAAATTATTAAATTATTAAATTATTAAATTATTAAATTATTAAATTATTAAATTATTAAATTATTAAATTATTAAATTATTAAATTATTAAATTATTAAATTATTAAATTATTAAATTATTAAATTATTAAATTATTAAATTATTAAATTATTAAATTATTAAATTATTAAATTATTAAATTATTAAATTATTAAATTATTAAATTATTAAATTATTAAATTATTAAATTATTAAATTATTAAATTATTAAATTATTAAATTATTAAATTATTAAATTATTAAATTATTAAATTATTAAATTATTAAATTATTAAATTATTAAATTATTAAATTATTAAATTATTAAATTATTAAATTATTAAATTATTAAATTATTAAATTATTAAATTATTAAATTATTAAATTATTAAATTATTAAATTATTAAATTATTAAATTATTAAATTATTAAATTATTAAATTATTAAATTATTAAATTATTAAATTATTAAATTATTAAATTATTAAATTATTAAATTATTAAATTATTAAATTATTAAATTATTAAATTATTAAATTATTAAATTATTAAATTATTAAATTATTAAATTATTAAATTATTAAATTATTAAATTATTAAATTATTAAATTATTAAATTATTAAATTATTAAATTATTAAATTATTAAATTATTAAATTATTAAATTATTAAATTATTAAATTATTAAATTATTAAATTATTAAATTATTAAATTATTAAATTATTAAATTATTAAATTATTAAATTATTAAATTATTAAATTATTAAATTATTAAATTATTAAATTATTAAATTATTAAATTATTAAATTATTAAATTATTAAATTATTAAATTATTAAATTATTAAATTATTAAATTATTAAATTATTAAATTATTAAATTATTAAATTATTAAATTATTAAATTATTAAATTATTAAATTATTAAATTATTAAATTATTAAATTATTAAATTATTAAATTATTAAATTATTAAATTATTAAATTATTAAATTATTAAATTATTAAATTATTAAATTATTAAATTATTAAATTATTAAATTATTAAATTATTAAATTATTAAATTATTAAATTATTAAATTATTAAATTATTAAATTATTAAATTATTAAATTATTAAATTATTAAATTATTAAATTATTAAATTATTAAATTATTAAATTATTAAATTATTAAATTATTAAATTATTAAATTATTAAATTATTAAATTATTAAATTATTAAATTATTAAATTATTAAATTATTAAATTATTAAATTATTAAATTATTAAATTATTAAATTATTAAATTATTAAATTATTAAATTATTAAATTATTAAATTATTAAATTATTAAATTATTAAATTATTAAATTATTAAATTATTAAATTATTAAATTATTAAATTATTAAATTATTAAATTATTAAATTATTAAATTATTAAATTATTAAATTATTAAATTATTAAATTATTAAATTATTAAATTATTAAATTATTAAATTATTAAATTATTAAATTATTAAATTATTAAATTATTAAATTATTAAATTATTAAATTATTAAATTATTAAATTATTAAATTATTAAATTATTAAATTATTAAATTATTAAATTATTAAATTATTAAATTATTAAATTATTAAATTATTAAATTATTAAATTATTAAATTATTAAATTATTAAATTATTAAATTATTAAATTATTAAATTATTAAATTATTAAATTATTAAATTATTAAATTATTAAATTATTAAATTATTAAATTATTAAATTATTAAATTATTAAATTTTATATTATTAAATTATTAAATTATTAAATTATTAAATTATTAAATTATTAAATTATTAAATTATTAAATTATTAAATTATTAAATTATTAAATTATTAAATTATTAAATTATTAAATTATTAAATTATTAAATTATTAAATTATTAAATTATTAAATTATTAAATTATTAAATTATTAAATTATTAAATTATTAAATTATTAAATTATTAAATTATTAAATTATTAAATTATTAAATTATTAAATTATTAAATTATTAAATTATTAAATTATTAAATTATTAAATTATTAAATTATTAAATTATTAAATTGTTAAATTATTAAATTATTAAATTATTAAATTATTAAATTATTAAATTATTAAATTATTAAATTATTAAATTATTAAATTATTAAATTATTAAATTATTAAATTATTAAATTATTAAATTATTAAATTATTAAATTATTAAATTATTAAATTATTAAATTATTAAATTATTAAATTATTAAATTATTAAATTATTAAATTATTAAATTATTAAATTATTAAATTATTAAATTATTAAATTATTAAATTATTAAATTATTAAATTATTAAATTATTAAATTATTAAATTATTAAATTATTAAATTATTAAATTATTAAATTATTAAATTATTAAATTATTAAATTATTAAATTATTAAATTATTAAATTATTAAATTATTAAATTATTAAATTATTAAATTATTAAATTATTAAATTATTAAATTATTAAATTATTAAATTATTAAATTATTAAATTATTAAATTATTAAATTATTAAATTATTAAATTATTAAATTATTAAATTATTAAATTATTAAATTATTAAATTATTAAATTATTAAATTATTAAATTATTAAATTATTAAATTATTAAATTATTAAATTATTAAATTATTAAATTATTAAATTATTAAATTATTAAATTATTAAATTATTAAATTATTAAATTATTAAATTATTAAATTATTAAATTATTAAATTATTAAATTATTAAATTATTAAATTATTAAATTATTAAATTATTAAATTATTAAATTATTAAATTATTAAATTATTAAATTATTAAATTATTAAATTATTAAATTATTAAATTATTAAATTATTAAATTATTAAATTATTAAATTATTAAATTATTAAATTATTAAATTATTAAATTATTAAATTATTAAATTATTAAATTATTAAATTATTAAATTATTAAATTATTAAATTATTAAATTATTAAATTATTAAATTATTAAATTATTAAATTATTAAATTATTAAATTATTAAATTATTAAATTATTAAATTATTAAATTATTAAATTATTAAATTATTAAATTATTAAATTATTAAATTATTAAATTATTAAATTATTAAATTATTAAATTATTAAATTATTAAATTATTAAATTATTAAATTATTAAATTATTAAATTATTAAATTATTAAATTATTAAATTATTAAATTATTAAATTATTAAATTATTAAATTATTAAATTATTAAATTATTAAATTATTAAATTATTAAATTATTAAATTATTAAATTATTAAATTATTAAATTATTAAATTATTAAATTATTAAATTATTAAATTATTAAATTATTAAATTATTAAATTATTAAATTATTAAATTATTAAATTATTAAATTATTAAATTATTAAATTATTAAATTATTAAATTATTAAATTATTAAATTATTAAATTATTAAATTATTAAATTATTAAATTATTAAATTATTAAATTATTAAATTATTAAATTATTAAATTATTAAATTATTAAATTATTAAATTATTAAATTATTAAATTATTAAATTATTAAATTATTAAATTATTAAATTATTAAATTATTAAATTATTAATTATTAATTATTAAATTATTAAATTAATAAATTATTAAATTATTAAATTATTAAATTATTAAATTATTAAATTATTAAATTATTAAATTATTAAATTATTAAATTATTAAATTATTAAATTATTAAATTATTAAATTATTAAATTATTAAATTATTAAATTATTAAATTATTAAATTATTAAATTATTAAATTATTAAATTATTAAATTATTAAATTATTAAATTATTAAATTAAATTATTAAATTATTAAATTATTAAATTATTAAATTATTAAATTATTAAATTATTAAATTATTAAATTATTAAATTATTAAATTATTAAATTATTAAATTATTAAATTATTAAATTATTAAATTATTAAATTATTAAATTATCAAATTATTAAATTATTAAATTATTAAATTATTAAATTATTAAATTATTAAATTATTAAATTATTAAATTATTAAATTATTAAATTATTAAATTATTAAATTATTAAATTATTAAATTATTAAATTATGAAATTATTAAATTATTAAATTATTAAATTATTAAATTATTAAATTATTAAATTATTAAATTATTAAATTATTAAATTATTAAATTATTAAATTATTAAATTATTAAATTATTAAATTATTAAATTATTAAATTATTAAATTATTAAATTATTAAATTATTAAATTATTAAATTATTAAATTATTAAATTATTAAATTATTAAATTATTAAATTATTAAATTATTAAATTATTAAATTATTAAATTATTAAATTATTAAATTATTAAATTATTAAATTATTAAATTATTAAATTATTAAATTATTAAATTATTAAATTATTAAATTATTAAATTATTAAATTATTAAATTATTAAATTATTAAATTATTAAATTATTAAATTATTAAATTATTAAATTATTAAATTATTAAATTATTAAATTATTAAATTATTAAATTATTAAATTATTAAATTATTAAATTATTAAATTATTAAATTATTAAATTATTAAATTATTAAATTATTAAATTATTAAATTATTAAATTATTAAATTATTAAATTATTAAATTATTAAATTATTAAATTATTAAATTATTAAATTATTAAATTATTAAATTATTAAATTATTAAATTATTAAATTATTAAATTATTAAATTATTAAATTATTAAATTATTAAATTATTAAATTATTAAATTATTAAATTATTAAATTATTAAATTATTAAATTATTAAATTATTAAATTATTAAATTATTAAATTATTAAATTATTAAATTATTAAATTATTAAATTATTAAATTATTAAATTATTAAATTATTAAATTATTAAATTATTAAATTATTAAATTATTAAATTATTAAATTATTAAATTATTAAATTATTAAATTATTAAATTATTAAATTATTAAATTATTAAATTATTAAATTATTAAATTATTAAATTATTAAATTATTAAATTATTAAATTATTAAATTATTAAATTATTAAATTATTAAATTATTAAATTATTAAATTATTAAATTATTAAATTATTAAATTATTAAATTATTAAATTATTAAATTATTAAATTATTAAATTATTAAATTATTAAATTATTAAATTATTAAATTATTAAATTATTAAATTATTAAATTATTAAATTATTAAATTATTAAATTATTAAATTATTAAATTATTAAATTATTAAATTATTAAATTATTAAATTATTAAATTATTAAATTATTAAATTATTAAATTATTAAATTATTAAATTATTAAATTATTAAATTATTAAATTATTAAATTATTAAATTATTAAATTATTAAATTATTAAATTATTAAATTATTAAATTATTTAATTATTAATTTATTAAATTATTAAATAATTAAGTTATTTAATTATAAAATTATTAAATTAATAAATTATTAAATTATTAAATTATTAAATTATTAAATTATTAAATTATTAAATTATTAAATTATTAAATTATTAAATTATTAAATTATTAAATTATTAAATTATTAAATTATTAAATTATTAAATTATTAAATTATTAAATTATTATATTATTAAATTATTAAATTATTAAATTATTAAATTATTAAATTATTAAATTATTAAATTATTAAATTATTAAATTATTAAATTATTAAATTATTAAATTATTAAATTATTAAATTATTAAATTATTAAATTATTAAATTATTAAATTATTAAATTATTAAATTATTAAATTATTAAATTATTAAATTATTAAATTATTAAATTATTAAATTATTAAATTATTAAATTATTAAATTATTAAATTATTAAATTATTAAATTATTAAATTATTAAATTATTAAATTATTAAATTATTAAATTATTAAATTATTAAATTATTAAATTATTAAATTATTAAATTATTAAATTATTAAATTATTAAATTATTAAATTATTAAATTATTAAATTATTAAATTATTAAATTATTAAATTATTAAATTATTAAATTATTAAATTATTAAATTATTAAATTATTAAATTATTAAATTATTAAATTATTAAATTATTAAATTATTAAATTATTAAATTATTAAATTATTAAATTATTAAATTATTAAATTATTAAATTATTAAATTATTAAATTATTAAATTATTAAATTATTAAATTATTAAATTATTAAATTATTAAATTATTAAATTATTAAATTATTAAATTATTAAATTATTAAATTATTAAATTATTAAATTATTAAATTATTAAATTATTAAATTATTAAATTATTAAATTATTAAATTATTAAATTATTAAATTATTAAATTATTAAATTATTAAATTATTAAATTATTAAATTATTAAATTATTAAATTATTAAATTATTAAATTATTAAATTATTAAATTATTAAATTATTAAATTATTAAATTATTAAATTATTAAATTATTAAATTATTAAATTATTAAATTATTAAATTATTAAATTATTAAATTATTAAATTATTAAATTATTAAATTATTAAATTATTAAATTATTAAATTATTAAATTATTAAATTATTAAATTATTAAATTATTAAATTATTAAATTATTAAATTATTAAATTATTAAATTATTAAATTATTAAATTATTAAATTATTAAATTATTAAATTATTAAATTATTAAATTATTAAATTATTAAATTATTAAATTATTAAATTATTAAATTATTAAATTATTAAATTATTAAATTATTAAATTATTAAATTATTAAATTATTAAATTATTAAATTATTAAATTATTAAATTATTAAATTATTAAATTATTAAATTATTAAATTATTAAATTATTAAATTATTAAATTATTAAATTATTAAATTATTAAATTATTAAATTATTAAATTATTAAATTATTAAATTATTAAATTATTAAATTATTAAATTATTAAATTATTAAATTATTAAATTATTAAATTATTAAATTATTAAATTATTAAATTATTAAATTATTAAATTATTAAATTATTAAATTATTAAATTATTAAATTATTAAATTATTAAATTATTAAATTATTAAATTATTAAATTATTAAATTATTAAATTATTAAATTATTAAATTATTAAATTATTAAATTATTAAATTATTAAATTATTAAATTATTAAATTATTAAATTATTAAATTATTAAATTATTAAATTATTAAATTATTAAATTATTAAATTATTAAATTATTAAATTATTAAATTATTAAATTATTAAATTATTAAATTATTAAATTATTAAATTATTAAATTATTAAATTATTAAATTATTAAATTATTAAATTATTAAATTATTAAATTATTAAATTATTAAATTATTAAATTATTAATTTATTAAATTATTAAATAATTAAGTTATTGAATTAATAAATTATTAAATTAATAAATTATTTAATTATTAAATTATTAAATTATTAAATTATTAAATTATTAAATTATTAAATTATTAAATTATTAAATTATTAAATTATTAAATTATTAAATTATTAAATTATTAAATTATTAAGTTATTAAATTATTAAATTATTAAATTATTAAATTATTAAATTATTAAATTATTAAATTATTAAATTATTAAATTATTAAATTATTAAATTATTAAATTATTAAATTATTAAATTATTAAATTATTAAATTATTAAATTATTAAATTATTAAATTATTAAATTATTAAATTATTAAATTATTAAATTATTAAATTATTAAATTATTAAATTATTAAATTATTAAATTATTAAATTATCAAATTATTAAATTATTAAATTATTAAATTATTAAATTATTAAATTATTATATTGTTAAATTATTAAATTATTAAATTATTAAATTATTAAATTATTAAATTATTAGATTATTAAATTATTAAATTATGAAATTATTAAATTATTAAATTATTAAATTATTAAATTATTAAATTATTAAATTATTATATTATTAAATTATTAAATTATTAAATTATTAAATTATTAAATTATTAAATTATTAAATTATTAAATTATTAAATTATTAAATTATTAAATTATTAAATTATTAAATTATTAAATTATTAAATTATTAAATTATTAAATTATTAAATTATTAAATTATTAAATTATTAAATTATTAAATTATTAAATTATTAAATTATTAAATTATTAAATTATTAAATTATTAAATTATTAAATTATTAAATTATTAAATTATTAAATTATTAAATTATTAAATTATTAAATTATTAAATTATTAAATTATTAAATTATTAAATTATTAAATTATTAAATTATTAAATTATTAAATTATTAAATTATTAAATTATTAAATTATTAAATTATTAAATTATTAAATTATTAAATTATTAAATTATTAAATTATTAAATTATTAAATTATTAAATTATTAAATTATTAAATTATTAAATTATTAAATTATTAAATTATTAAATTATTAAATTATTAAATTATTAAATTATTAAATTATTAAATTATTAAATTATTAAATTATTAAATTATTAAATTATTAAATTATTAAATTATTAAATTATTAAATTATTAAATTATTAAATTATTAAATTATTAAATTATTAAATTATTAAATTATTAAATTATTAAATTATTAAATTATTAAATTATTAAATTATTAAATTATTAAATTATTAAATTATTAAATTATTAAATTATTAAATTATTAAATTATTAAATTATTAAATTATTAAATTATTAAATTATTAAATTATTAAATTATTAAATTATTAAATTATTAAATTATTAAATTATTAAATTATTAAATTATTAAATTATTAAATTATTAAATTATTAAATTATTAAATTATTAAATTATTAAATTATTAAATTATTAAATTATTAAATTATTAAATTATTAAATTATTAAATTATTAAATTATTAAATTATTAAATTATTAAATTATTAAATTATTAAATTATTAAATTATTAAATTATTAAATTATTAAATTATTAAATTATTAAATTATTAAATTATTAAATTATTAAATTATTAAATTATTAAATTATTAAATTATTAAATTATTAAATTATTAAATTATTAAATTATTAAATTATTAAATTATTAAATTATTAAATTATTAAATTATTTAATTATTAATTTATTAAATTATTAAATAATTAAGTTATTTAATTATAAAATTATTAAATTAATAAATTATTAAATTATTAAATTATTAAATTATTAAATTATTAAATTATTAAATTATTAAATTATTACATTATTAAATTATTAAATTATTAAATTATTAAATTATTAAATTATTAAATTATTAAATTATTAAATTATTAAATTATTAAATTATTAAATTATTAAATTATTAAATTATTAAATTATTACATTATTAAATTATTAAATTATTAAATTATTAAATTATTTAATTATTACATTATTAAATTATTAAATTATTAAATTATTAAATTATTACATTATTAAATTATTAAATTATTAAATTATTAAATTATTAAATTATTAAATTATTAAATTATTAAATTATTAAATTATTAAATTATTAAATTATTAAATTATTAAATTATTAAATTATTAAATTATTAAATTATTAAATTATTAAATTATTAAATTATTAAATTATTAAATTATTAAATTATTAAATTATTAAATTATTAAATTATTAAATTATTAAATTATTAAATTATTAAATTATTAAATTATTAAATAATTAAATTATTAAATAATTAAATTATTAAATTATTAAATTATTAACTTATTAAATTATTAAATTATTAAATTATTAAATTATTAAATTATTAAATTATTAAATTATTAAATTATTAAATTATTAAATTATTAAATTATTAAATTATTAAATTATTAAATTATTAAATTATTAAATTATTAAATTATTAAATTATTAAATTATTAAATTATTAAATTATTAAATTATTAAATTATTAAATTATTAAATTATTAAATTATTAAATTATTAAATTATTAAATTATTAAATTATTAAATTATTAAATTATTAAATTATTAAATTATTAAATTATTAAATTATTAAATTATTAAATTATTAAATTATTAAATTATTAAATTATTAAATTATTAAATTATTAAATTATTAAATTATTAAATTATTAAATTATTAAATTATTAAATTATTAAATTATTAAATTATTAAATTATTAAATTATTAAATTATTAAATTATTAAATTATTAAATTATTAAATTATTAAATTATTAAATTATTAAATTATTAAATTATTAAATTATTAAATTATTAAATTATTAAATTATTAAATTATTAAATTATTAAATTATTAAATTATTAAATTATTAAATTATTAAATTATTAAATTATTAAATTATTAAATTATTAAATTATTAAATTATTAAATTATTAAATTATTAAATTATAAAATTATAAAATTATAAAATTATTAAATTATTAAATTATTAAATTATTAAATTATTAAATTATTAAATTATTAAATTATTAAATTATTAAATTATTAAATTATTAAATTATTAAATTATTAAATTATTAAATTATTAAATTATTAAATTATTAAATTATTAAATTATTTAATTATTAATTTATTAAATTATTAAATAATTAAGTTATTTAATTATAAAATTATTAAATTAATAAATTATTAAATTATTAAATTATTAAATTATTAAATTATTAAATTATTAAATTATTAAATTATTAAATTATTAAATTATTACATTATTTTTTTTTTTGTAAAAACGTTTATTCAGACTTTTGAGTTACAGCATCATTTCATACATTACAATCTAAGTGGAAATCAAGTGCGGTAATTGATAGCGAGCTTTTAGGGTCTAGAATGAAATTTACATAATTTATAAATGTTTTCAGCGCCTTTTGTTTGCTCCTAACTTCGCAGTGTTTTAGCTCTGGCAAGAGAAAATTTTTAATTTGAATCCTTCTACCTAAAATTGTCCCCAACTTTAAACGAAGGTGACGCCAAAGATGTCTTACCCTACTGCACGTTGCGAACTTATGATCAAGATCTTCAATGGAATTAGGACAGTGTTCACAGTTCGGATTCATGGCTCTGTTTTGTCTGAACATTAGCGCGGCGTGAGGATCTTTCCGTTGACCAAAGGTAGTAGGTTGATCTTTCAGCTGAGTTGAGTGCTTTGCTTCGGGTGTTTCTCCATACTCGATTCCAGTCGATGTTGGGGTTCTCCTCCATAACTTTCGGTACTCGCAGGTTCTCTCGATAGTACTCATGCAGAGTACTCGCCGACGGGTTCGCAGTCAGGTTCGTGGGGATGTACGGGAGCAACTTGGCCACTACCTTCAAACACGGGTAGAGTGCAGGGATACCCATTACGTTAGGTGGGTTGGACATTTGCTGCTCAAAATTCCGTGCAAAGGGTGTACTCTCGATCGGCGATGTACCGGCTGACCAACAACGCCTTGCACTTGTGCACAGGAGATGCAGGTTTAACCCTCCTTTACAGACGGGTAACGCCAATTGCTCCATTGCTATTCTGTGTGGGTATTGTGCCCAGATAAAATACCCAATTTGCGAAGTTATTCTAGCGATCATCACATTTGTAATACTCAGAACGGAGGCCAGGTACCATAGCCTCGACGTTACGAAAGTATTTACTACGACAACCCTCTGCACGAGTGAGTGACCGTGGCTTGTACAACCACATCAGCCTCGACGTCTTCCGGACAAGCTCGTTCCAATTATGTTTTGTAGTCTCCTTCAGTGAATTGAAAAAAGTCACTCCGAGTATTTTGAGCGACTCTGCCATGGAAGGCCACGGTGGGATCTCACGTGAGCGGTTCCTGCCTATGTTCATCCCCAATGTTTTGTGGAGGTTCAACACAGCTCCAGAGCACTCTCCGAACTCAACAAACGCTTGCTTGAGTGTGTCCAGTATACAATCATCACGAACAATCACGGAAATGTCGTCCGCATAAGCTACTACTAAGTCAGAGGGGTGATTGCAGAGGGAGAGGAGTTTTACTAGGAGAGGATGAAGGTAGAGGACAAACAAGTGCATACTTAATGGGTCACCTTGTCTAACAGAGCGTTCAATGGGAAATTTTTGAGTGAGTTTCCCATTGACGAGCAATCTAGAGTACGAAGCGGACATGATTCTTTCCAAGAGCAGCAGAAATCTTTCGTTAAAACCCATACTTCTCATAACCCCCAGAAGAAACCCTCTATCAACGCGATCAAAAGCATGATCAAGATCAAACGAAATAAGTCTCCCAGCTCTGTTAGTGCAATTAATTTCAACAATTCGGTCTTTGATTGCTTGCACTGCCTCAAAAATGATTCTTTCAGAGTTCGAGCACTTTTGTTCAGAATTCACGAGATTGTTTTCTACCACAACTTTCTCTAATCTTTGCTTCAATATGCGAGAAAGCAGTTTGTAATCGAAATTCAATAAAGAAATTGGTCGGTATGATTTGATCGAGCTTTCGTTTGTCTTTTTCTTACAAAGTACAATTACTCCTTCAACAAGTTCCTCAGAAATGTTTCCTTGGAGCATTTCATTCAAAATTAGATTGAGTTGCGGATGAATGATCTCAAAGGTTTTCAAGTAAAATTCCTTTGGAATCCCATCACACCCTGGCGACTTTCTCGAGGCACTAGATTTTACAGCAAAAAAGATTTCTGATGTTGTTATTTCATCCATCAAACGATCATTTGAATCTGACCCTGCTGGAATCGACCGATTGCTCGGAAAGTTAACATTTGGTTCTACAGGTTGTTTTGAGTACAAGGATTTAAAATATTCGAACACGTGATTCTCAATCAGAGCGGGATCAGTTAGCTGACGATTTTGATGTTGAATGGACTTTATAAAGCTTGTCTTTTTCCGCCGAGTTCTTTCCCCAAGTTGAAAACCAGATATTCTTTCCCCCCCAATAGTTTGATCATTCAGTCTCTCGTAAACTTTTGAGAAATTTCGTTGAATTTGTAGCATTTGAGATTTTATTCGATTTATGTCTTCCCTTCTACTTGGGTTACCCAAGAGTCCCTCGTAAGCTTCCTTAAGCTGCCGGTAGAGATGTTCGTTATTTGCATTAAATTGCCTGAATTTTTCATTCGTTTTCCACTTGAAGAAACTACGTATTTTGGGTTTTGCACATTTAATCCACCAGCTGACCCAGCTGTTGTAATTTCTTCGTTCCCTCAACCATCGATTCCATCTCAGACCAAACTCCTCAACATTTTCGTTTGTGAGTATGTGTGAACGGATTGACCAGTAACCTCTTCCTTGCAACACTCTCAAATCGGGGAGACAACATCGAACCTTAAAAGCTTTGTGATCAGAGAATGACGTCACCAGGTACTCAGAGACTCGAAGGTGAGAAACAAGAGAGGAGGACATATATTCGATCAAGACGAGAAGCAGCATTTGAGCGAACGAAGCTGAATGCTGACTGGTTCCTATTTAAAGAACTCCACGTGTCGTGAAGGTCCAAATTTCCAACTAATGTTTTGAATGATATACTAAAGTTACTAGTACCAGTTGAGTCCTCATTACGAATCACGCTATTGAAATCCCCACCCAAAACAAGGTGCTCAGCAGAATTTTGGAGGTAGAATGGTAGAGAGTTTTTGAAAAGGTTCTCACGAGAGCTCACATTTTGAGTTCCAGATGGTGCGTAAATATTACAAACAGTGGTCGAAGTTCCAAGTTTTACAGTGATGATGCGGCTGTCCAAGCTACGCTGGACGTTTGAATAGGGAATGTTTGCTTTTATTGCAATAGCTGTACCTCTCTTGGAATCGTCAACGTTCGTGAGAACCTCAAACCCCGGGATAGTCAAATTTGAGTTCTCGACTTCTTGTAGCAGTACAACATCTGCATCTGTTTGGCGGATAAAAGATCGCAAACTTTCAATTTTGTTGTTATTTGCAATTGCGTTAGTGTTGATTGTGCAGATATTATAGCTCATTGTAGGATGGTTCATGATTAGTTTTGTGGGGTTGAATACTCGCAACCGACTCGAGATTAGTAAATGGGATAGGTTAGTAGGGATGTTTTAATCGATGTTATTAGACCGAGTCAGTTCTCGGCTTCTTCGGACGACCCCGACCGCGTCTTGGTTTCACTTTCTGAAACTCTGACCTTTCAGCGGACGACTCGTCGGATTCAGAAACACTACTATGCACTTGTTTGATAGGGAGAGGAAGGGGAGGGGATTTGAACGGACTCCCTGACACATCGACAGGAGAGGTAGCATCGAATTGAGCTGAATCATCATACCCACGCTGCTGCAGATCTTGATCCATCAGCTCCGTCTCGTTCGCGACCGGTACGATCGTCTCGTCCGACATCGAGTCGTCTTCTGCCACGGCTGGAGTGATTGTTGAGGAGGAGGATTGCTCGACTCCATCAGTTGCGGTACTCAGGTGCGAGCAGGACGGCTGCTGCGCTGTGGTGTCGAGTTCCTTTTGTTTCGACTCAGAGGCGGCTTGGTTGAGCTGGTTGAGGTTGGTGGCGACGAAGTTCGGCAAAAGCGAGTTGATAATAGCGGTCCCTTTGTCCACAACGGTGGCGTAACTGGTCGAGTCGGTTGACTGCGCGGCCTTGAGCCGATCACTCAGGTCACTCTTCTGTCCCACGAGTTTTTTGTTGTCCGTACATGTGATTCCGGGATGCGACAGACGAGAACAATGGCGGCAAGTTTGGGGTTGACCTCTGTAAGTGACCAGGGTTTTCTCCTGCTGGACTGTCACGAACGATTGGATATGTTTCCTCAGTGTCATCCTCACCACGCGAATGCCGGAAGAGATGCCCTTGTACGCAAAGTTTTCCCCACACCAACTCTTTGATGCAGTGCACGTCCCCATAGTGTCGCAAGAAACCAATAAGCTCCTCGTCACGCACGTTCTCTGACAGGTCGTGGACCTTGACCTCCACCGTCGAATCGTCCATCTGCAATCGCACCTTGTATTTCACTTTGTTTAGCTCAATCTCGTGGCGTCCATCGTGCTCCTCGACAGCGTCCTGAGCGGTCTTCAGGGTATCGCACTTCACGTGAGCAGCATTCTGCACGTGGTTCATCTGCAGTCGTTTCACCTGGTCGATGCGTAGTCCCATAACATCGTGCACAAAGGAGTGAATTTCTTCGAAGCTTGGGCGCTTGGGGAACACACTGAGGTCAACCTTGAAGGTATTTTCCCGGGGTCGCACGGAGGTCATCGTCGCTGGCAATTGTTTGCTGGTAGCGAGAATGAAAGAGAAGATTTTCCTCACACCGAAGTGTGGCTGCACACGGGCAAAAAACAAACTTTTGCAGAACGCGCGGTAAATACGTCTGGTCTGGGCAAAAGCTTGCACCCAACTACATTATTAAATTATTAAATTATTAAATTATTAAATTATTAAATTATTAAATTATTAAATTATTAAATTATTAAATTATTAAATTATTACATTATTAAATTATTAAATTATTAAATTATTAAATTATTAAATTATTAAATTATTAAATTATTAAATTATTAAATTATTAAATTATTAAATTATTAAATTATTTAATTATTAATTTATTAAATTATTAAATAATTAAGTTATTTAATTATAAAATTATTAAATTAATAAATTATTAAATTATTAAATTATTAAATTATTAAATTATTAAATTATTAAATTATTAAATTATTAAATTATTACATTATTAAATTATTAAATTATTAAATTATTAAATTATTAAATTATTAAATTATTAAATTATTAAATTATTAAATTATTAAATTATTAAATTATTAAATTATTTAATTATTAATTTATTAAATTATTAAATAATTAAGTTATTTAATTATAAAATTATTAAATTAATAAATTATTAAATTATTAAATTATTAAATTATTAAATTATTAAATTATTAAATTATTAAATTATTAAATTATTAAATTATTAAATTATTACATTATTAAATTATTAAATTATTAAATTATTAAATTATTAAATTATTAAATTATTAAATTATTAAATTATTAAATTATTAAATTATTAAATTATTAAATTATTACATTATTAAATTATTAAATTATTAAATTATTAAATTATTAAATTATTAAATTATTAAATTATTAAATTATTAAATTATTAAATTATTAAATTATTAAATTATTAAATTATTAAATTATTAAATTATTAAATTATTAAATTATTAAATTATTAAATTATTAAATTATTAAATTATTAAATTATTAAATTATTAAATTATTAAATTATTAAATTATTAAATTGTTAAATTATCAAATTATTAAAATTATTAAATTATTTTTTTGCCATTTTCTTAGTTCGGATCATTTTCGGAGTCATATTTTAGTTTGGAGAAATTTAGAGAAGAAAATAATAGAAATTTCGTGTTTCGATTTTCCAGAGTAAAGTTTTGGCGAGAATTATCAAGCACTAAATACCTAGATTTTATAATTTGGTGATTTTTTATGGCTTTAATTTTTTAAAATTTTCGAATTAATTTTTTTTCTGAATTTGTTTTTAAAGCAACGATATTTAAAGTGTTGTAAAAAATGCTAATATTGTTTCAGAAATGGCAAAAAAGATTCCATTTGGTACAGGTGCGATATGAATCCACAACTGATCAACGGTACTGATCCAAATGCCTTCTGTATTATTCTTTTTTCGTTTAAAATTTCATTCATTATGTTACTCTCTTCTATGTTTGTCGCGATTTTTTTTTATATGGCGCGGATTTCGCGCGGATTGGGTTTTGGGGTCGGCGCGGATCTGGCGCGGATTTTTTCTCGACTTTTCCGTAACAACCTCACGTGAAATCCACTCGAAACAAACGTGAAGGGTTTTTCGCAAGCAATCAGCTGGCTTCAAATGATTTTCAAATCCAATTGACATGTGAAACACGCGCAGGTCAAAGGAAAAGCATGTGAATTTATTGTGTTGGTTCTTTTTGAGCAACTCACGTGAAAAAGCATTTGATTTTGCTATGTTGGCTTCTTTCAGTGTATCGAAAACATTTTTTCCAATATCGCAAACATTCTCGATGATGTCGGAAACTTCCAATGTTTTCGAATTCGTCGCAAATATTTTTCGGATCCAACGACCAGATTTTGTTCCGTGTATGTATACGTGAAGGTGGGCCTAGGAGGTCAAAGTAAAAAGATCAATTTGGGTAATTCTCTACCAACTCACACGAAATCGGGAAAAGTTGCCCCGACCCCTCTTCGATTTGCGTGAAACTTTGTCCTAAGGGGTAACTTTTGTCCCTGATCACGAATCCGAGGTCCGTTTTTTGATATCTCGTGACGGAGGGGCGGTACGACCCCTTCCATTTTGAACATGCGAAAAAGAGGTGTTTTTCAATAATTTGCAGCCTGAAACGGTGATGAGATAGAAATTTGGTGTCAAAGGGACTTTTATGTAAAATTAGACGCCCGATTTGATGGCGTACTCAGAATTCCGAAAAACGTATTTTCATCGAAAAAACACTAAAAAGTTTTAAAATTCTCCCATTTTCCGTTACTCGACTGTAAAAATTTTGGAACATGTCATTTTATGGGAAATTTAATGTACTTTTCGAATCTACATTGTCCCAGAAGGGTCATTTTTTCATTTAGAACAAAATTTTTTATTTTAAAATTTCGTGTTTTTTCTAACTTTGCAGGGTTGTTTTTAAGAGTGTAACAATGTTCTACAAAGTTGTAGAGCAGACAATTACAATAATTTTGATATATAGACATAAGGGGTTTGCTTATAAACATCACAAGTTATCGCGATTTTACGAAAAAAAGTTTTGAAAAAGTTACTTTTTGCGTTTCTCTTTGTTTCGTCGTCCGTGTCTGTCGCGGGTGACCATGAACGGCCATGATCGATGACGACCAACTTTTTTAAAACTTTTTTTCGTAAAATCGTGATAACTTGTGATGTTTATAAGCAAACCCTTATGTATATATATCAAAATTTTGTAATTGTCTGCTCTACAACTTTGTAGAACATTGTTACACTCTAAAATAACCCTGCAAAGTTAGAAAAACACGAAATTTTAAAATGAAAAATTTTGTTCTAAATGAAAAATGACCCTTCTGGGACAATGTAGATTCGAAAAGTACATTAAATTTCCCATAAAATGACATGTTCCAAAATTTTTACAGTCGAGTAACGGAAAATGGGAGAATTTTTAAAACTTTTTAGTGTTTTTTCGATGAAAATACGTTTTCGGAATTCTGATTACGCCATCAAATCGGGCGTCTAATTTTACATAAAAGTCCCTTTGATGCCAAATTTCTATCTCATCACCGTTTCAGGCTGCAAATTATTGAAAAACACCTCTTTTTCGCATGTGCAAAAATGGAAGGGTCGTACCGCCCTCCGTCACGAGATATCAAAAAACGGACCTCGGATTCGTGATCAGGGACAAAAGTTACCCCTTAGGACAAAGTTTCACGCAAATCGAAGAGGGGTCGGGGCAACTGCTGTGTGAGTTGGCGGAGAATTACCCATTTACGAGTGGTTTCATAGTCTTTCCTCAGTAAGGTGAGGAAGGCAAAAACAGGCAGAGGCAGTGTAATAATGAATTTCATTCCGGCAAAATTTGTTTGTGTGATTCATATTTGTACCGATGTTATTTCAAGTAAGCTTTCCCGATTTCTCAAAAAGCTATGCATATTGGTGCTTGTGCTAATTTTCCTACTATTATATACCAAACGAACTTGAACGGTGGCGCGCAAATACACAGAATTTCCCCTCCAGGGGAAAATGATCCGAAGTTTAACTGTTGCCTGGCAACCCCCGATGGTGGCGTCGGTCGCTAGGATGCTGAAACCTGCTGCAACTTGGGAAGAAAAAGTTCTTTCTGGTGGACGGACTCACTTCACGTGCCCCGCCGTAGAAACATCTCGTTTGCTGTTGTGACAAAGACTACCTGTGTTGTTAGAGTTTTTTTTTCTTCTGCAATCTATTGGGTAATATATATGTGTATTTGCAATGTATACATATGAATGTAACTAGCGTATTGTTTCAAAAAGTAATTTACAATGCCGTTGTTCTGGTTATGGCTTGTGCAAAATCCTAATTCTACTCGTGCTTGTAATGCGACATTCGCAGTAGCCACCCAACGGGACAAAGTGTGAATCAAACCATTTCCACTTATGTGATTTATTTGAGCTCAAATAATCTATAATAGATTCAGTATAGCGAGTGGAACTAGTGCATGTAAATAAAGTGATGATAATTTAGTGCAATGTGCGTGAAAAAGGACTTTTTGCTACAAAGTTACAATTTGCTGCTACAAAAATGAGCCAGACGAGCTTACTCCAATGCCTATTTTCTACTAATCTTCTTCTGTCTTGTGGCTGATCTTTTACATAACAGCAGTGTAAAAAGCAGGAATGAACTTCACCTAAGTGGTAAGACAATTTCGTTTGGTTTATTTTTTTTTTAATTAGTTGATTGTTCACACGCCCGTTCAAGTTTTCCATTTCAAACCAATTTTACTCAAAAATCAATACCAGAAAATCGTCAAACTTCGTTTTGTTTAAACGTTCCTATTGTTGTTTTCCGTACCTCAACCCCGAATCGGCACATTACTTCGTCTCGAAACATCATCATACGTCTGGTCGGCACAGGATCAAAATGTGGGCTTGTATGCTTGTGTGTTGTGCTTGGGTGTAACATAAATTCTCTCAGTAGACTGCACCCGATTATTACGCTCTTGGATGCATCCCGGCGAATCCAAAATGGCGGTGATTGGTTCACTCCAGTGGTCGTAAAACTTGAACATGTGGATATTAATTGATTCCGAGAGCATGTCAACACAGTCATTTGAGCAATTCTCTGAGATTTTGTTAATTCCATTTTTTTTGTATATTTTAATCCGGCTGTAACTTTTTTGGTGCCTTCGGTATGCCCAAAGAAACCATTTTGCATCATTAGTTTGTCCATATAATTTTCCATACAAATTTGGAAACTGTCTTTGTCACTAAAACTTGATTTTCAAAAAATACTATTTTTATTTTTTTTCATTTTCTGATATGTGTTAGGGGACATACCGAAGGCACCAAAAAAGTTTTAGCCGGATTAGAAAATATAAAAATTAAAATTAAAGAAAAAAGACTGATTTCATAGAGAACTGCTCATGTGTTAGAAATTTTAACACATAGCTTGATATCGAAGCCATTATCGCTTATTTGTAATAAACCCTTATTTTTTATTTTTTAAGTGCAACACTCGGCTTTGATTTAAACCTACGCTTTCACATAATTCGAGATAATGTCCGAAAGACAGTGACTCGATGTAATTGGAATTAAATAAACGGAATTGAAAGTTGTAACGATGGTTACAAATTTGCACAGTCACTGTAACGGACAAATTAAATTTAAATACGATCTTGAGCTTGCGACGGTTGTGACGCTCAAAGGGGTTAGGGTAGCATCAAGGTACCATTAATGTTCCGTTTGGTCTAAAACCGTGTGATGCAATTACCCGAAGGAGTGATACGATTCGGGTTAGGTTCGGGTTTCCTGGGGTTTCGTGCAAGGAGAAAACGCTGGACTCGACCTCTAACATCTCGACCACCAAACGGACAACAGCACAATTGGAAACACTTGGAAAAACCCACGCGGGAAGAAGAAGGTAGAATATGACAATACGACATTAAGACACAATTGTAACACATCTTTTCAATAAAAACAGTGAACAACTACTGTAAATAGCCCCAAAGTGAGAGAAACAAGTGTACGATTAGGGAAAACGCAAAACAGGTAAATACCACCCAAATGTTGGGCAGATTTAGGGGAACGTGTAAAACAGTGATTAACATAAAACGTGCCGACAGAACCCCCCGTTCAAGTGTTTCCACAGGGCCGTAGAGAGAGAGGTTAGATTTGGTCGGTGACCCAACGTCGACCGGCACAACGTCGACCAAACCATCGTCGACCAGCAGTCTCGACCACAACCACGTGTGTGCCGCCATCTGCCGGATTTCGGCGCAGACAGCCGAGACACCTGTGAGCGTGCGCTGCGCACGCGAATACGCACGACCCGTGGACGGAACAGAACAGCGATCGTAAGTAGAGTGAAAACCGTGGACGACTCCGTAGGGGACACCGTCAACCTCCCCGAGCCAAAGGATCCCGTCGTGGCGGAGCGTAGTTTCGGCTACTCTAAGTGGAGCGAGTTCGTAGGGGCCCCACCATCACCCTGAGCAAAAGAACCTTCACCCGCGGCGGGCGACATTCGCCTCAGATCGGTTCCGTACCGTACGAACCACCACGTGACGAACATCCGAGTGTCGTGTGGCGCTGCCCCGACCATCCACGTGTCCAACGCCAAAGCGCTGCGCGGCGCAGTCCCGTCACCCACGTGTCAAGATCCTCGACAGCTGAAGATCACGTGTAAAACGTCCGAGAGTGCCAACCATCCGCGTGACGAACATCCGAGGGTCGCAAGGCGCTGCCTGACCATCCACGTGGCGAGCCAGGTCTGAAGCCAGTCCGTAGGGAGCATTCGTAACCGCTCCTGAGCCAAGGGACGTCGTCGTGGATATTCCGCCTGCCGGAATCGTGTCGACCATCGCTCGAACTGTGACGGGCCTGTAAGGGGCCCAAACCCCTGAGCCATAGGGCAGTCACCCACGACGTCCGAGCGTATCCGCCACCGCGGTCGTCATCTCCAATCGGTCGGTCGGAGATCGACCTCCTAAGGACATCCGCATCACCCGCGAGCCCGGTCCACATCACACGTCGTCGCCACCGCCGAGCTCGGCCTTGAAGCGCGTCCCGAGTACGCTGGCGCCGTCGACCCGCCGCCATCCGGTTTGCGCGGGCTCTGAACGTGGTGGACTACAAGTTGTCGGCTCCCGTTGCCGCTGCCGAGTTCGGCCCAGAAACGCGTCCCGAGTACGCCATTGCTGTCTATCACCCGCCCTCCGTCCTCGGAGGCCCTGCACGTGTCGTCATCGAGCCGGTCATCGAGAAAAGAGCAAGTAGCACCTAGGTTTTTAAGGCATTGTCCCCCCCCCCCTTGAATGAAGTGGTGAATTAAAGCTTAAGTCTGAAATCCAATGAGCTTTTGTATTCATACCGATTAGGAGTTGCTTTGGCTGTGGAAGGGGGAGAGTGTGAAAGGTCGAGTCTGAGTTGGGGGTGTAATTTGGTGACCGAAAGGGTCAGGAAATCTTTTACCATCTCGGTTCATACCACGTGTCGGTTGCTGACGGTGACTCGGTGGCACCGTTACCTTTTCCACCTGCCCTGAGTTGAGCAGCCGGGTCGGGCTTTAATGAATTTAGATCTTGCCGGTCCGCGGCCGTCATCGGCCTGGCGCATATAAGTGGACTTGGTTCTTGGCAAAACGTCTAGACAACCCCCGCCCGTTACAAAGTATTATACTACACGCGTGCTCTACGAGCGAATTTGCAGCCTGACGTTACAACACAGGAAAATTTCGTTTTTTTCAATATTTTATTGAAAAGTTCATGATTTTGCTCTGTTAATCAATATTAACTATAGACCCTTTCATGTTTTAAAACCTGAAATTGACTGCTAAATCGTATGCCGTAATGGGTTTTTGAGAAAAGTAAGCTTTTTTATGCACCGCTTTACAACGCAGACTTTTACAAAAAAGGGTGGTTTCTTTGCGAATAAATTTCCAATTTTGACCTATCCAGTTTCATTCGACGAGAAATTAATCTTATTTTCAGCATATGACTAGTTTTGGAATGATGGTTTCTGCCAACCAGATATGGTGCTTGAAAACACGACATTTTGGTTTATTGAAGTTAATACGCAAGTGAAGTTAAAAGTGGAGTTAACAAATCTTTGAAACTTTGAAAAAAAATGGTTTTAGGAGCCTTAGAGTATGGGCGAAGGCGCCGAATATCCATATTGGCACTTAGAATTTTAGGGAGATTTGGGGGTTAGGGGGAGATTCGAACCAAAAACCTCTGTATTGTGAGTCCAGTGCGCGGTCCGGAAAAATTGAAAATTCTATCGGTGAAAATTGCTTGAGCCACCATGCGCCTCCTCGCATGGTACTGTTTATAAACCCGGAAAACATATTTTAGCCTTCCTCACCGAGGTAAGGCTCTGGGGGGTGAATAGAGCGGGGTAATACTCAACACAAATTTCATCATTATTTCAGATCCGGCTCCAAAAATGTACAAAAATATCTTTCAAAAGGGATTTCGATTACCTAACCAACGATGCGTTGGATGATGGACTTGAAAACCGTTTACATACACTCAAAAAACTTTTCACCACAAGGCCGCATGAAAATATATGTGATTATTTTCCATACAGTTAATCATGCAACATTGACGTGAATTTCCGGTGGAAGCAGAATCTGGAGCGATCCGAGCCGAGGATTTAGCATGAACTTCACGTGAGATATGCATGATCCTTCATGCATTACTGACATGATCATCGCGTGAAGGCTGCATGAATTTTATTGCGGCTTTTGTTCCTTTCTTACTTTTGTTTTCTTATTCTTTAACTTCTTACACTGAAAGAAAGGCACATAGCAATATCACATGTTTCACACGTGAATCTGCCCCATACGACTTGGCATGTGAATGTCATGTGCAAATCACTTCGAAAATTCTCATAGCGCGACCCGGTAAATTTAAAAGCAAAACACGTTAACTTCATGTGACAACGCTTATGAATTTGTAATGCTTTTCTCATTATTGTTAAATGATTTTGTAGTCTGAATCGAACGGTTTTCCAATGGTTTTCAGGTGTTTAAAGGGGGTTTCTTTATTTTTTACATTAAATTTAGTGTTGAAAAGGTTTCAAACATATATATTTTTTATTTTCAAAACCAAACATCTTCTTGGATACATAACTTTAAACCACGGACGAAATTAAACTATACATTTCACTTCACTGGCATTAAATTTGCTCTGCTACACAGCCTGGAAGTGTTCGGACCAGGTCCCGACGGCGTTGTGCTGAGCTGTGTCCATCCAGGCGCTCAAAAAGAAAGCCCTGCTGGGCCGATGTATCGTCACCGACAACCTCAAACACTTCTCGATCCGGCAGCTGGCGGATCCGAAGCCCGCCTTTGATGTGCATGACGAATCTTGACAAACACCGATTGCAATCTTTCGTCCGGGATAACAGCTCCGGATCGGAGGAGGTTCCTTGGACGATCTCTGGCCGATTTTCTGGAAAAAATAAAGTTAATCCGCATTAATTTCATTCAATGATGGGTTTCTCTGGTTCTTACTTACCATCAGCGCACAAATAGAAAAAAAACTACGGTAATTAGTAAGCAAAAAGGAGCTTTTCAATCCGAAAAGCAAACTTTGCACCATCATCGTCTGTGGCCATCTTACTTATGAAGAATTTTGGCCGTATGGCACCCCAAAACCAAAACATTTCAAACTAACGTGCTTTTCACTTTGAAATTGAAGGAAATGTCGAATGGGGCAATTCTAAGTGAAATTCATTTGAATATGAAATGAATAGCATGCGAAGGAAGAATGAATGATCTTTCGATAGCGATCAGCTGATTTTGAATGATTTTCACATCCATTTGACATGAAAAACATGTGTGGGTCAAAGGAAAAGCACGTGAATTTATTGTGTTGATTTTTGGAGACTCTCACGTGAAAAAACACTTGAGATTGCTATGTTGGTTTCTTTCAGTGTACTAAATAATACGCACTGCAAAGTTTTTATAACTTTTATTTTGAATACATTCAAAATGTCTAATACAACGTTTCACTTACAAATCACTTCCGTTACACTTACACTTACACCTAGTAACTAAAATAACACTTGCGGAAGCAGGAAACCGCAGCAGCTTCTCGGGAAGGCGACGTGTCGTTCTCATCACCGCAGTCAACAAGTTCAGCTACCGGGAGAAGATCGATACATGAAACTTGTTGGTGGGTTTGTCCGTTGCTGCTCCTGCAAGCGACGGGGGAGACTTTTGTCGTGCTTTTCCTGATTGCTTGGTTCCACCTTTTGATGCTCGTTCCGATGTCCAACGTAGGCCGGCATGTTCTAAAACTGTGATATTTTGTCGCATGAAAAAACATAAACGCACAAGTTAGCGTTGAATTATTTTTTAGAAATAGAAAATACATACCCTCCGTTTCAAAATATTTAATTGTGTACATTCACCAACTAATTTACACTCTTAGAAAAAAAAACTAAACTGAACAGAATGTACTTCATGCCTGGTCAACCGCCGGGAAGAAACTGATGATCGGAATCCTCCAGCAAGCGAGCCGAAATTTTCAGACATGAAAATCATGCAACCTTCCCTCACTCACTCACACAAACAATTTTTCACCACAATGTTGCATGAAAAGGCACATGGATTTTTTTCCATAGCAGTTCCCATGCGGATGTTACATGATTATCATCCAAACTACCCATCAGCTGACTGCAAGCCACGCCTCCAAATTTTCAGGCATGAATTTCACGTGACATTTATTTGTGTGAGTGTAAGCTACGTGAAAATCTATCAGAATTGACTTGAGTGCATGGCGAAAGTTGCATGACTCATGTAAAACGTTGTTCTGGTCTAAAAACTGGCCGGCACCGGAATTTTCATGCAACTTTGTGGTGAAAGGTTTTTTGAGTGATACATTTAAGAGGCAGTGTTTGTAAATATTGCCCGGTTTGTTCTAGAGGTCATATGGAGGTGCTCCGATTTGGATGAAACTTTCAGCGTTTGTTTGTCTATGCATGAGATGAGCTCATGCTAAATATGAGCCCTCTACGACAAAGGTAAGTGAGGTAAAACTGGCTTTGAAGTTTAAGGTCGAAAAAAATCTTAAAATTGCTCGCATTTCCGTAAAACTTCATCAATTCCAACTTTCTTAGATTCAAAAGGTCTTTTGAAGCCCTTCAAAATGTGCCATAGTCATCCAGGATTGGTTTGACTTTTTCTCAAAGCTTTTGCAAAATACTGTTGAATTTTTTTTTTAACCCTAATATCTTTTTACAACAGCCTCCAACACCCATACTCCTATGGGTCAAAAGTTAGGGAATTTCGTGGACTATAAGCTTACGGTTTAACTTTATGACCAATCGCAGTTTTTCTCATAGTTTTTCGATTTTTCTATAACAAACATTTTACAACGTTAGTTTTTACCATATAGGCCGCCATACCCGGGCAGACGGTAATAAAAAAATTCATGCCATTTCAATAACAAATACTGTTAAAATAACAGAATGTGTTATCGAATCTTCTTAAAAAATCCTTTTTTGCAAAAAATTGTTATTGGTTTGATTTTGGTTGGAAGCCAAAACAACTTGGGAATAGCATTTTTTGTTATGCAAGAATACCGCCAACTGTTATTGGGATGATCGGATTCCCAAGTAGCACTCATAACTTGTCGTCTGTTGAATAATAGTTAGACAGCTGTTTTTGATCAACATACGAGAAAAATTTCAACGTTAGTTAAATAACAGTTAGTTTCAATACTTGAATAAATGACTTATGTAACTCTTGAGATTTCTGCCACACAAGTGTTAAAACACAGTCAACTTCACTCTTTTCCAACTTTAACACACAACATAGGGAATATTTTCACATGTTTGTTAGTGCTTACCCTTGCTCCTAACTCCATCCAATTTGATGATTACCACTATTTAAACAATTTATTTTGGAACACTTTTGATAGAAACTTGCTTGCTCACTTCCTATTGAGCTATTTATCACTTTATTTCACTTGAAAAAACTTTTTATGAGCTGTAATTGAACGTCAAAGTGCTGATATGCCAAGATGTTGTTCCCTCATCTGCAATGTTTTACTCGAAATCAGTTTGTTGAATAAAAACAGTATTGCACAGTTTGTTTCACTGCTTATCTAACATTGTCATGTGACGGCATCTTCTAAAAAATGGGTGTGGCCAACCATTCTATAAATAACCTTAGGTTTTCTCGCTTTGTTATGTTACAAAGAATTATTTCACTTCACAAAAAAAAAATAAGAAATCCATTTGCGTTTAGCTTAGAAAAACATGTATTTCGCGTCCTTTTCGCCCTCACTTCTGGTGGTTCTCAAGGCCTTCTTTGACCAACTAGCACACTTCTTCCTTCCGCCATCTCTCACCCTCTTCCCCCTGCAGCTCCTCCGCGCCGCGCCACGGCCTCATGGCTGGCCACTCCACGTCCGACGAACTCCGCACGTTCCAGATCCCGGCAGACTTCTGGGCCCCGCCGCCAGTTCTTTCGCGCCGCCACGGCTCGACCGACCACCTCGCGGCCTCGTGTCCGCGGCCTCCCGCCGCACGCGCTTGACCCGGATTCGAGCCGAGTTTTTCCGGTTCCGGAGATAGAACAAAGCTCCTGGTAGTGCGCGTCGCTACCGGTCCCTTAGTGAACGCCGATGACCGCCGTAGATGACCTGGAATGAAAACCGATTGCGCGTTCCGCCAGCGTCACAAAATTCTCCCGACTCAAATCTTCCTTTTTTTGCGTCGACTCGCGCAAAAATTCCCGCAAAAGTGCGTGTAGACGCTAGCACAGGCTGGGACGAACTGGCCGAGCCCGACGGCTGACGAGCCGAACTCCCCGCAAAACTCTCACGGCCCTCATTCTCTCGTCTCGCGCATTGCTCTCGTCCAAGTTTTGCTCTCGCCTACTGTCGACCGTCCGTGTGGTGGTGTGATCGGGTTTGACAGCTAGTTGTGTGTGAGGGTGAGATGATGGGCTGCGTTCAGTGGCTCAACATACTAACTCTGATCTGCTTTACCCCAACCAGAATGCTTGAAATTTCTTGTTTCTTCTCCAAATTACAACAACAAATCTTCAAACGCTACAATTACACAAATGTTATCGGAGAATAGATTATATAACTGATGTTCAACATACATATTCAACTTGACATTGCGTGTTGTTAGGTGGTGTAAATTTGTACATGAGGAATTTAGAGTTTCAAAAATGTTTATGTATTGAGTTTATGATAGCGAAAACAACAAATCAAAATCATACCGATTTACAAAATTACTCCGTGGTAAGGTAATCGAAATGACAGTTGAAACGGTTTGTTATAACAAAGTTATATAGTGGAGTTATAAAAACTGACTTGAAACAAACTGATATAACTTCAATTCCAATGACAGCCTTCGTTGGAGTTAAGTTCTTTAGTTAACAAAACAGACAGCAGCCTTCTTATTGACGCTTGGGCCAGCTTGTTTACTATGAAGCCCCGTGGAGAGATGCGGAAGCGCGCCTGGATCTGCCGTGGAGATAACAACAAATCGTCAAAGTCATCGGATCGAATCTTGGGAAAGAGGAAGTTCATCAAAAAAGGAAAATCTAAAAGTTCGCCATGCAGGGAATTTCACACTAATCACATGCGCGCCATGATTGTTTTTTCTTTTTTTTTTTAAATTCAGTTTCGAATTATTTTAAATAAATCTTGCAGGAACAAGCGTACTTTTTTATTAGCTTCGTCGTTGATTGAAAATCCAATAAGAAACGATTGTTTACATGTAAGTTAGTCGACGGTTAGATAGCTGTTTTCAATCTTATTTTCCTTTCCAGTGTGTGCTTTGATTTGACAGCACAGCCGTAAACCACGCCCCCTTTTTCGTTGAATCTCTTGTTAGATAGCACAGTGTTGTCAAATACATTTGTACAACTTACTTTGATAACTTACATGGCAAGTTAAACAACAAGAAAAAGTGCGCTTTTTCCACTTCACAGGAGTTGTAGAACAAGTTGTGATAACGAGGTGGATTGGTTATACAACAAGTTAGGAAATACGTTTATCTGACAAAGTGTGTTGCTTGGGATTAGTTGTTAAAATAACAAAAACTAATAATAAAGATTTGTTCGAAGAATAGCGAAAAATGTTATTGGTCTATTATCACAATAACAATCCAATAACAATAAAATCATAACGATGAATAACAAATTTTGTTATAAATAACATAATATGTTATTGGCTTAGTATTTTTAAATATCAAAAAATGTTATTCCCAAGATATTTCCGTCTGCTCGGGTAGCAGCACTTTTTGGTCTCAATTTTGTCATATTCGGAATCCTTGGCAAATTTCACGTAAGTTAGAAGTATTTGAGTTGTTGTTTTTAGAGCAGAATCATAGCCTTACCTCAGTGAGGAAGGCAAAACTCACCAAATGCAACGAATTAAACATTTTAGGATTTTCAATTGTGTTTTTTAAATATAATAAAGGCGATTTAAAAAAAAAAATAATCAAGTGTGAGCTCAAACCGTCACATACTATTTTTACCGATTTGCATGTTTGTACCTATTAAATTGAGTAATCATATTTATTTTTTCTTTTTCAGAATATACTACAAAAAGCTTCTCTGCTCTTGACAAGTAATTTGATAAACTTTTAAACCCTGATACTGTGCTACATATTTGATACAAATTGACTGTTAGGAGAGGGGAGGTGAAAATCTAGGAATTCTGCAGAGGGTTATTTGTGGGACCAACTCGTTACACACTCTGTTGAATTGTATATGCCAACTTATCAACTACAAACTATTTTCAAAAATGTCTGACGTTGAGCGTATACGGCTGGTGATTCTGGGCGGGGCAGGAGTAGGAAAAAGTTGTATCATCAAACGTTTTCTTTTGAAAACGTACTCGGACAAGTATAGACCAACTGTAGAGGATTTGTACAATCGAGAGTATGATTTTGGCACCGTTACACTCAAGGTAAGTTTATTATTTGGCTGTTTGATGGTTATTTTCTAGTAGGGGAAATTCTCGTATGGTTGGCAGGTTAAGCACTCTCTCCAATTAGCTGATTTTCACTATTTAAACAACAATTTTTGCGAAACTTTTGATAGAAACTTGCTTGCTCACTTCTTATTGAGCTATTTATCACTCGATTTCAGTTGAAAACGCTTTGAATTAACTTTAATTGAATATCAAAGTTCTGACCTGCCAACATTAGAGGCACGCTAGAATTAGATGCTGTTCCCCTTCCGTCAACGTGAGTGAAAACTTGAGTTAACATCGTTGTCATGACTCGCTCAGTTGACGGCATGATTTTTCCAAATTTTAAATCTGGGAATGGGTACATCTTTTCATTAAAAAAAATGTGTAATTTTACCTCTAAAATGTGTAAGTTTACCATTTAACCAGTATTTTGGCACTTTTTTCAGTCTTAATTGAGGTAATTTTACATCATAAAAGAACCTTTAAATTTTAAACCTTCCAAATTTATACATCTTTTTACTGTATGCTGCTCAGTTTTCACAGTCACTAATCTGATAAAAATACTCTGTTTACAAACTTACTTTTAGACTTTTATAAGCAATCAAATATGGTCTTATTTCATTTCGTTTGTGGAGAAACGTGGCATAATAATAATTATTATTTTGTATAGGAGATTTCTCGTAAGCTGTGCTTATGTTTTCCTTAGAAAAAAATCTGCTTCCGTTGCATAGCAAAAATATAGCCTTTTTCAACTCATTTTTATTATCGGCTTATCTTTACATTGCTCTTAAATTACAGCTTACAAACAATATTTTTACCTGCAAAAGTTATGAGAATTGATCGGGAAGCTTAGTGCGCCAAAAATTGGTATATTTCTCCTTAATGAATCAAAAGTTGAAATGATTGTGCTTTTTTGTGCAAATATTTTTTTTTGGTCCTGTTTAGAGTCCCAAGTATGGCAGTATGGCTTCTGGAGAGGCAAGGGTAAATACAAGCGACAGTCTAGCCTTTCTGGCCACAGGAATCGACATAGCCCGTGGTAAGAAACACCAAATGGCTTCTGTCTTTCTAGACATCAAGGGTGCATTCGATTCAGTCTCCATCGAGGTGTTGGGAGTAAAGCTGCGGCGGAGCGGTCCCAATCCGACGATGTGAAACTTCCTCATCAACCTGTTGTCAGAAAAACACATGCACTTTGTGGAAGGTGATCTGGCAATCACCCGGATAAGTTACATGGGTTTGGCACAAGGCTCACGCCTTAGTCCATTGATGTATAACTTCTACGTCAGCGACATCGACGATTGCTTGACCGGAGACTGCACCCTTATAGAGTACGCAGATGACGCAGTGGTTTCAATCGCTGCCAAGAAAGAAGTCGATCTGCTAGAACCCTTGCAAGATACCCTGAACAACTAGGTCCATTGGGCAGTTGGAAAGGGTATTGAATTCTCTGAAGAAGACGTTTTTATGTTTGTTTTGACAAAACAAATGTTCAACAAAATTCCAAGTTTCGTGCAACAAATTAAGATAATAACAATTTCAAATATGCACGTTAAAAAAATATAAACTAAAGCTTCTAACAATTATTATAATTTTATACAAAGAAAATCAGTTACCAGTTTTTTAACGTTATAAAATTTTTTCAAGAAACTTTGGCATTTTATTCAATTCAACAGAAAAAAAAACTATATTTTCCTTATTTCACAAGCAAGAGAACCATTGGAAAGTTTCAAGCTCTAAATGCTCTCTATTATTTTTTTTACATTTTGTTACCTATTTTGAATAAATTAAGAAATTGAAATTAAATAGCGAAAACCATTTTTCTCAATTTCTCAAGCAAGGAAATCAGTGAAGAGTTTTTAGCTCTAAATGCTCTCTTTGGAAATTTGCCATTTTATTAACTGTATTCTAAATATTTGTTTAAGCAAAGAACATCAGTGAAGAGTTTAAACTCTGAAGGCTCTCTATGGAATTATATTTTTTTTTAATTTTTCAAGCAAATAATTCGGTAAAGTGTTCAAGCTCTAAATGCTCTCTATGGAATTTTGCCATTTTATTACCTGTATTCTAAATATTTTTTTAATTTTTCAAGCAAGAAAATGTTTGAAATGTATAAGTTCTGAATGCTCTTAATGGAATTTTGCGCTTTTTTTTATTTTTTTTTTGGAATATTGCGCTTTTTTTATTTTTTTGCTTGATAATAATTTAAATGAAATGTTTTTTTTTTTAATTTAATTTCGATAGCTTTTAAAAAAAAATAATAAAATGGCAAAATTACAAAGAGATTTCCTTTGCCTGAAAAAAAAATAGAAAAATTGGTAATAAAATGGCCAATATTCATAGAGAGCATTTAGAGCTTAAATATTTCACTGATTTCCTTGCTTTAAAAAATAAAAAATATTCAGAATACAGGTAATAAAATGGCAAATTACCATAGAGAGCATTAAGAGCTTAACCTCTTCACAGATTTTCTTGCTTAAACTCTTCACTGATTTTCTTGCTTAAACTCTTCACTGATTTTCTTGCTTTAACAAATTTTTAGAATACAGGTAATAAAATAGCAAATTTCCATAGAGAGCATTTAGAGCTAAAAACGCTTCACTGATTTCCTAGCTTGACAAATTAATAAAAAATGGTTTTTGCTATTTAATTTCCATTTCTTATTTTATTTAAAAAAGGTAACAAAATGTAAAAAAAAATCTTAGAGAGCATTTAGAAATTTCCAATGGTTATCTTGCTTGTAAAATAAGGAAAAATAGATTTTTTTCTGTTGTATTAAATAAAATGGCAAAGCTTCTTGAAAAAATCTTTATCATTTGAAAAAGCTGTTAACTGATTTTCTTTGTAAAAAATTAAAATAATTGTTAGAAGCTTTGAAATTTTTATTATCTTAATTTGTTGCACGAAACTTGGAATTTTGTTGAACATTTGTTTTGTCAAAACAAACATAAAAATAGGTAAAAATTATATTGTTTCTAATATTAACTACTTATCAGTACAATAAAAGAATGTATAATTTTATAAATTTGTATAATTTTATCAGAAACTTCTATCAACCATCCAGACGAGGGCATTTAACATTACTCGATTTTGTTTTAAAAGGACCAATAAACCAAATTTTCAGCTTTTGCTTTTTGGGTGTTTTTGAAACCGCCTTGAGCCTTGAGGTATTAAAAAACACTTTAAAAGCAAAAACTAAAAATTTGGTTTATTGGACCTTTTAAAAAAAACTCATTTAGAACTCTCTATGAACACACTGCTATACTAGTTATCACTTCAGACGATCTCTACCAAACATGCTTCATATTACCTGTGCCTACGACGAGGTCGCTTTGTGTTTGTCACAAGCAGTATTTATTATAAAAATAGTTTTTATTTTTATTTCGGTATCTATTGAAGATAGAGCTTTAATTTCTTCGAGAGAGTTATTTATTTTTGGTAGTTGAGCAACTTTGTCGAAAAAAAAAATATTCTATACCTTGTATCTTAGAAAATAAATAGTTTTTTCTTGTTTATCACATTTAAACTCAAACAAATTGTAATGACGTCTGAGAGAATGATATAGAACCTTTTGGTACCAGCAACTTTCTAGAACATGTCAACTTTCTAAAACTTAGCGTTTTTGAGATATATGCAATTTAATATTATTTTTCCCCATACAGAGCTGGCTCTGTTCGCTGCATACAGAACTTAGCTCTGCTCTACCACACAGCAAAAAATCCGATGGTAAAATCGCATGCAAAAGCATGCACGTCACCTTTGTGAGAAAAAGCATGTAATATTGTATGAGAAAACGTGTACACAAAAAGCATGTACCGAAGAAAAAAAAACAGGTCTGCTCACCCCAAAAATAACATCAATCCGGCGAGAGTCATATTTATATTCAAATTACCAAGTCCGCGCCCCAACCCACTCGGCTATCTCGCCGCTATGAAAATGGTAGGATCTTCACCGATGTAGCTGTAGGTTTCACATACATCGTATGCAGTTAACACAGTATACGACGTACGGAAAACCTACTATTAGATTGGCATTGATCCATCCATTTACATAGCGGTGAGATAGCCAAGTGGGTTGGGACGCGGACTTGGTAATCGGAATATGACTCTCGCCGGATTGATGTTATTTTTGGGGTGAGCAGACCTGATTTTTTTCTTGGGTACATGCTTTTGTCTCATACAATATTACATGCTTTCTCACAAAGGTGATGTGCATGCTTTTGCATGATATTTTACACAGAATTTTTTTTGCTGTGCATACAGAGCAGGTAACGAGTTTTTATTGAGCCTGTAGAGCTCAATGCGTCTCTGCCCTCGAGGTCTTGGCGGGAGTATTGCCTCTGCAAACTCGTTACTACAAATTGTCTCACCGGTTCCTGCCCCGGTGTGATTACAGGAATAAACAGGTATTTGACAACTTTAAAACGTTGCTGAACCTTCCAATTGAGTCTCGGCGCATGCTTCTTTATTATGACTTCATGTCATCGTGGGACTGGAGCCCGAGCACAACGGTACAGCGCACGCCTCCGTTAACCAGCAGTACACTGATTGGCTTCGACATTTCGATGAAAGCCGATACTCGCGGTATCCCAAACCATCTTCAGCGAGGCGTTGTACCGTCGATTTTCGCATCAATGTACAACAGATTCTTCACCGATGACTCCAAGCTCGACGGATGTACGGGCTTCGGTGTTTATCATGAATTTTATCAGCTGTTTTTAAGCTGAAGGACTCGAGTTCGGTTTATGTCACAGAGTTAGCCGCGGTTTACTGCGCACTGAGAATCATCGAGACCATGTCACCTGAGCACTACTTTATCTTCACCGGTAGCTTTAGTTCTGTTGAGGCTATCCGGTCTCTAAAGCCGACCAGGGAGTCTGCATTTTTCCTCACGGAAATACGCAAGACTTTAAACAACCTGGCGGCCCAGTCCTTCAGCATCACGGTGGTATGGGTCCGCGCTCATTGCTCGATTCCGGGTGTTGGCGCCGAAGGCCGGGCACGACCAACAATGACCAGGGGAACCGATTCCTCGGAAACCTTCTTCGTGGCGGACTGTATTGACCACAACTCCGGCGGAAAGTACAATTTGTGGACTCAACTTCCGAACTTCACTTAACGTTTTCGGTGTTGGGCAGCAAACACTTAATCACTACTTATTGGCTTAATTCTTTACTTATTCGATTTAGTTTCTTAACGTCTTAGCACTCGCGAAGTTTTGGCGTCCTTTTCTCGTCGAACGCTACTTCCGAACTGTCCCAGTTCCGCTATCCGCTCTCCTCCTCTTCCTCCTTCCTTCGACCACGCGCGCAGTTTTCCGTTGCAACGGTGTCGGCCGGGTTGCCATCGTCGTTGAATTCGTCGTAGCAGGCCAGAGTTGCCGTCAATCAATTTCGAATCAGCTCGAACAGCCTCCCCAACAAAAAGCTACAGAGAATTTGGAGTCATGTTGTCCGGGATTGGTAGAAAGGCCAGTTTGTGGATGGGGTGCGTAAGTGTTCCTGTCTTGGTCCGAATGTCCGCGACGCGAACGATGTTGTCCGGTCCAGGTATCGTTCGTTCAACTCTGCCCAAACGCCAAACTTTCGGCGGAAGGTTATCCTCCTTAACCAACACCATCATTCCAGGTTGAACGTTGGGGTTCTTGCGTGTCCACTTCGTTCTTGCTTGTAGCTCGACCAAAACTGATCTCGGAGCGTTTGTACGTTTTGCCAGCGTGAAAGTCGGTTGGACTGGATTCCATCACAAGACGGTTCAGGAATAGCAGTCAACGGGCGATCTACCAGAAAGTGTCCTGGTGTGAGTACCTCTTGATCGCTGGGATCATTCGAGTGCGGAAACAACGGACTCGAATTTAAGATCGCCTCGATCTTGTCCCGCCCGTGTGGATCAATCGGACCGCGCACTGGACTCACTATCCAGAGGTCGACGGTTCGAATCCCGCGGCGGGCGCTCTAAAATTCTTTGTGTAAATATGGGTATTCGGCGCCGTCGCTCCGTGCCATACTTTCATACACTTAGGAGCCCAGGGCGGCGAAGTCCTTGTAGATAAAAGGAAGACACTAGTGGTTGGTACTAGCAATGGTGGCCGACAGCTATAAAGTCAACTTCTTCGATCTGGCACAGAAGTGTAGCAAACTCCATGATGTTGAGGCCGGCTTGTCGGAACACCTTGTTGAGCACAGTTTTAACGCTTTTGACACCAGCTTCGCAGAGTCCGCCGAAATGAGGTGCACGGGGAGGTATTCCACAAATTCTGGCGCGGCTGGCAGAACGCAAACAGCCCCCTTTCCATCATCTCGCTTCGGAACAGGTCAGCTAACTCCTTTAGCTCGTTTTTTGCACCAACATAGTTGGTACCGTTGTCGCTCCAGATTTCTTCCGGTAGCCGGTGAAACGTTTCAGAGCAGCCATGAACGCCGCCGTCGATAAGTCTTCAACAGCCTCCAAATGGATCGCCTTTGTGACCAAGCAGATAAAGACACAAATGTATCCCTTCACCGGGGTAACCCTGCGGATGCCCTGCCGGATAATAATCGGACCAGCAAAATCGACCCCAACCTTAGAGAAGGCCGGTGCTTGTTCAACCCGACTGCTTGGTAGGTCTCCCATGAATTGATCCGCCAGAAACATTTGACACAACTTCTCGTGACATACCGCACCGTGTTGCGGCAGTTGATGACCCAAAATTGCTGCTCAAGATGGCCATCACTCCGGACGGTCCAATGTGCAGGTTCTATTGATGAATGGCCTCGATCAGTCCTCGCACGATGGGATTCTTGCTCGGTAAGATCCACTGATGTTTAGCACTGTACGGCAACCTTGCGTTCCGCAGTCTGCCCCCGACTCGCAGCAGGCCATCTTCCAGAAATGGGCTTAGATTGTCGATGTACTTACAGGGTTCGTTGGACATCGCGCGCTGAATCTCCTCGGCGAGGTCTTCATTCTGAACAACTCGGACGATGGTCTTCGTGGCATCTCGCAATTCACCGATGGTAGGATACTGGCTGGTGATTCTGTTCTCCCTTTAATCCGTTTCTCCCGAACCTTAACACGAATGCCAAGATGCGCTGAAGCTTTCGGAACGAGGTCGCGTACTTTTTGAAGACTGGCAGCTTCTTGTAAGCCGTCACAACGTTGACTACGGCCTTCAACTCTGGGATCTCCTCATCCGGCAACGGTGGTGGCACTTCCATCTGATACACGACCGTTCGCATGTACGTGGGACCGTTCCAAAACTTGACGCACACGGCCAGCATCCTGGCTGTAAGGCCGCGTGAAACGACGTCCGCAGGGTTGTCCTTTGTGCGTACGTACTTCCACGCGAAGAGGTCCCCCGTCGATGTGATTTCACGAACGCTATTTCGCACAAAAAGCTCCAGTTGCTCCAGTGGCTTCTTCAACCGCGCTAGCACTACCTGGATGTCGGACCAGAGGACCATCTCACTGAACTTGACGTTTATCGCTGGAAGGAGCTTCATAACGACACGGTGCAGAAGAAGTACTCCCAGCAACTCTAGACGAGGTATGCTTTCTAAGTTGATCGGTGCCACTCTAGTTTTAGCCATAATCAATACCATTGTTGCAGAGCCGTCGGAGAAGATGCACCGAATGTATACGCAGACCCCGTAGGCGACCTTCGAAGCATCCGAGTAGCCGTGCAGCTCAAAAGCGATCGCGTGTAGCGACAGCACTCTCCTGGGAATTCTCAGCTGATCGACGCCCTCCAAAGCGTTCACGAAGCTCGTCCACTCCTCGAGCAGTATCTCCGTAACTAGCACATCCCAACTGAGCTTTGCCTTCCAAACCTTCTGCATCAAAAGCTTGCTGATGGGAATCACTGGAGCTACCAGTCCCAGCGGGTCGAACATCTGCGATACAAGAGAAAGAATATGCCGTTTTGTGGGGTGCAGAATGTCCGACGTGGGGAGCGACACGAACAGCAACTCATCACTTTCCGGATTCCACATGAGACCCAAGGTTTTGATGATTTCGTTCGCCCCGGATCCACTGATGCTGACCAGCTTTTCTCGATCTTCTTGAGGTATCACTTGGAGCAACTCTTCGTCATTTGCTGACCACTTGTGCAGGTGAAAACCTCCAGACTCCATCAACGCCACCAGTTGCTTCTGCGCCTCCAGCGCGTCGTTCAGTTCGTCGAAACCGAAAAGTGCGTTGTCCACGTAGAAGTTCTTCTCAATGATGTCTGCGGCCATCGGTAACCTCGAACGTCCTTCGAACGCCAGCTGTGTAACGGCTCGAGTGGCTAAGAACGGTGCCGAAGCTGTTCCGTACGTGACCGTCGTCAGCTCCAAAACCCGCAGGGGCTCCAACGAGTTTCGCCTCCAAAAGATTCGTTGTAGTGGGGTGTGGCTGGCTGCTACTTCAATCTGCCGATACAGTTTTGCTACATCCGCCATCAGCACATAGCGAGGAATGCGGAAAGCAAGCACTATCGACAGGAGGTCGTTCTGGGTGATTGCACCAACTTTCAGGCAGACGTGCATTGGCACGCTCTGCACTGGCACTTCAAATTTAGCACTCACACCAAGTTCAAAGCATACTAACGTCATGATTCGAATTCCCGGACGCTTCGAAACCCGGACACTTCATTTTGTTTTATCAATTATTTGAATATAAGTTCGCATTATGAATGCCAAAACTGTGTTATTTGATGAACTCCAATATCAACTTTCATTTAAAGTTTTTTCGAACGCTGTAGTTAATGCCAAAACAATTAAATACAATAAAATTATAAGTTAACCAAAAAAGCGAAACATTTCACTTGAAATATTTCATAGGCGTTCGAAGCACCGGGAAGGCAAAGTAGAAATTTATGGTTTCGATTTCCTTAAATTCTAGCATTTTTTTATATAAACTATCGATTGTTTTGATGTTAACAGCTTATTTGATACCTAAAGAATGCCATTCACTAACATTTCAGTCCAAATTTGTGCGATTCATAAGCTAAATCGAGTGTCCGGAATTCGAAGCAAAAGTGTCCGGATTTCGAATCAGCTTTTATCAGTGTCCGGGATTCGAAGCACAACAAGTCATCTTAATTTTGAAATTCTGATGAAAAATTGTTTGAAAAGACATATTTTGCATGCATTTTCTTTGAAACTTACTGTTTATACTACATCCTGATGATATTTCTACATTTCCAACTTATTACATGATTTTTTTGCAAGCTATAACAAAAAATGATATGCTACTAAGTGTCCGGATTTCGAATCATGACGTTACTCCAGCCCAGTGCTAGTGCTATTAATTAGCACTCCCATTTAGCACTCATAGGATTTTTTTCTTTTTTTATTGAGTCTTTTTAATAAAAGTTCTCAAGCAAATTTGATCATCGGTCAACGGCGGGAATCTATTACAACTGTAGCATACCTTTTCTAGATTCTTCCATAAAAAATTAATCTCAGGGCTCGCGAAACTTCAAAGAATTAAAATTCAAATACTGTTCCTATCAACTGCCAGCCAGGCCACGTCCCTGTCAAGTCTCCAGGTCACCTGGAACTGATTTTCGGGTCCTTCACTCCGATAAACTTCATTATTCTTTGCAACTCATTATTTTGATTCCAGGACAATAATCTGCGCTGATAAAAAAATAATGTTACGCTTTATGCGACAAGCAAAAAAAGTTTACTTTGAAGGGATCTGAACCATGGATCTTCTGCTTTCATTTCTTGAACACTAGCACTGCACCAAATTTACAGATAAAAGTGGTTGTTGTTAGTTTCATCACATTCTAGACAATGATGACGGTAAATTTCAAATCAACAAATGAAAAATCAACCTAGTTACCATTTTTGCTCGATTGCCAGGGCGAGTGCTATGATTGAAAGCGCAGTGCTATCCGTTCAAATAGCACGCGTGCTAACCGCGTGCAGTGCCAATGCATGTCTGCTTTCAGCACTTCATTCAAAGAACGCCCACTGATCTTCGCTGACGCATCAAACACAACTCGGCATTTCGTCGTCGTATTTGATGGCCGCAGCACCGCGTGGTGCGGTAGGTACCACTTCTTCAATCCTGGAGGATCGTTCTGCTCACTCACTTCTTTGCAGTGCCCAAGATCTTCGTACTCTTGCATGAATTCCTGGTACTGTTATCACCGATTTCCTCCACTTCCTTCTTCAACGGCAGCTCCACTACATATCTTCCCACCTCATTCCTCCGGTGGGTGGCTAGGAAATGCTTCTCACACTCTTCTTCTTCGGTGCTGCCTTGGAACTGCTCCGGAACACCTTCCACATTCCAGAACCGCTGGATGGACGCACTAAGATCTTCAATCGTTGTAGCTTGAGCGCGAACCACTCCGCCTAGGGCTGCGCAGTCACCGATCGCACCACCCAAAACCCAGCCGATCTTGGTTTCACACAGCTTTGGGAGATCTTCAGCGAGTTGCATCTTCCCGGACATCAACAACCGCAAAACCACTGATTGCCGATGAGCATTTCCACCTGTTCCGGCGAGTGGAAACCGGGATCAGCAAGATGAACTCCTGCAGGAATCTCCCAGCTCCTGATGTCAACGTTGCTCGTCGGAAGGTCGGATGTCACCCTTTGGGTGACGAAACATTGAACGTTGATCCGGCAGTCTATGTAACGGGACCGCAGCTGGACTGCAACACCTCGGTTGGACCGTGCTTGCATTCCATCAACACCCACGATGGACACATTCGCGTGAAAGTCGTCAACGCCCAGAAGATCAACCATCCGCTGCGTGATGATGTTAACTTGAGAGACAGAATCCAACAAAACACGGCATGGGAGTGGGTTGCAGTTTTTGTCCAGGATGTCGACGGATCAAAAATTCCTTCAAAAGATACAGATTTTGAATTTTCGTACATATTTTTTATGGGCAGCTGCGAAATTTGTATGGAAAATTGTATGGACAAACTAATGATGCAAAATGGCTTTTTTGGGCATACCGAAGGCACCAAAAAAGTTTCAGTCGGATTAAAAAATACAAAAATTAAAATTGAAGAAAAAAGACCGATTTCGTAGAGAATTGCTCAGTTGTGACAGCACATGTTTCTTTCGCGCACCTTAATCAGTCTTTCACTCATCAGTCTGAACTGACATTTCCAAGAATCGGGGACACTTCCAGGCCCGGTGTTGGGTGTCACCGCAAACGTCGCAATTGAGTGCCGCCTCGTTGCTGGATATCGTTGCCATCGACTGCTGGATAGGGAATTTCACCGTTGGCTTCTTCACAGGTTGCGGCTTTCCCTGCACAACTGCGCTCTCACATCGCTCCATTATGAAGGCTTGCTCCTTCAGAAACTTAACGGTTGCTTCGTAATCAGGAAGTTCCCCTTTCGGAACAGTTGACTCCCACCGCCTGCGGGTATCCTTGTCGAGTGCTTCAGCCAGCAGATGGACCACGATCTGTTTCGAGACGCCCGTGAATTCTTGCTTGAGGAACTTGAGGTTCTCAACATGACCTGAGCACTCGTCCACTAGCGATCGCAGCTCTTCGCACTTCTCTCCGATCATCTTGGGTAGCGCTAAAAGTCCTCGGATATGGAGATCTACCATGTGGCGCAGATTCTCATATTTCTCTTCCAAGATCGCCCACGCGTGCTCGTAGTTCCCTTCGTTGATTGTCTTTGTGTCGATGCTACCAGCGGCAGTTCCGACGAGCGCCTTCTCCAAGTGGTAGAGCTTGACAAAGGGAGGGTCCGCAGTTTTGTCAACGAGGTCCTTGAACATAACTTTGAACTTGGACCAGTTCTCGTATTGGTTGCAAAGTTTGGAATCGGTATCTTCAACGGATGCTGCACAACTACTTGACTCGGCCCGGACGCACAACCACCCTGCGTAGGTTTGGCCAACCTCTCTACTGTTCCTCGATGATCGTCAGCACCGTCATGTGGAGGTCATCAAAGACGGTGAAAATGATGCCTTGGTCCTCTCTCAAGGAAGCCGGCACAATCTGCAGGATCTGCTCGTGGGTCTTGTAGAACTCGTCGTACGTAGCGTCAACTTTTTCTGGTACGCTTTCAGCATCGCGACTGACAGCATAGCCTCACCACTTATGTTGTTAAGCATTTTGGTGAGCTTTCCTTTCGCCAGTCCCCGCTGGTGGGCGAGGATGTTGGACTGCTCCCTCTTGTCATTTTTGCCCTCTTCTTCAGGCTTCACTTTTTCTTCTTCTACCGGCTTGTACGCCGGTGCTGGAGCCACTTCTACTTTCTTCTTGGTCTTTTTCACAATCTTCTTCGCTGGCATTGTAGGTTCCTCTTCCGTGAACACTAGCCGCCTAGGAACTCTCGGACGGAGCGATCTGCTCACGACGGGTGTAAGGTGGTACCCCTCAGACAATCTTTTAGCAGGATGTCGCCCCAATGACATGGTACTGGAAGACGACGCGATCTCTAGAAATCACTCTGTATTCACTTCCGGAAAAGGTCTTCTCAAAAGTTCTTCGCTCGTTTGTGTGTGCGTGTTTTTTTCTGCCACGTCACCACTTGCACTTTTCACCGCTGCTCATCCAGATCGGATGGACCAAATGTTGGCGCCGAAGGTCGGGCACGACCAACAATGACCAGGGGAACCGATTCCCCGGAAACCTTCTTCGTGGCGGACTGTATTGACCACAACTCCGGCGGAAAGTACAATTGGTGGACTCAACTTCCGAACTTCACTTAACGTTTTCGGTGTTGGGCAGCAAAACACTTAATCACTACTTATTGGCTTAATTCTTTACTTATTCGATTTAGTTTCTTAACGTCTTAGCACTCGCGAAGTTTTGGCGTCCTTTTCTCGTCGAACGCTACTTCCGAACTGTCCCAGTTCCGCTCTCCTCCTTTTCCTCCTTCCTTCGATCGCGCGCGCAGTTTGCCGTTGCAACGGTGTCGGCCGGGTTGCCATCGTCGTTGAATTCGTCGTAGCAGGCCAGAGTTGCCGTCAATCAATTTCGTTTTTTATTCGAGCTGACAGCTCGAACACCGGATAATGAGAAAGCGGACTTGCTCGCCAAGAAGGGTGCTGAGAGTGGAGACATTTTTAAAAGGCCAATTAGCCTACAAGAATGCTACGGTTTTCCGAGGCTGTGTGCGCTTCGAGTTTGGCAAAACCAATGGAACGATGACACCAAGGGACGTTGGATGTTTTCCATACGACCTAAGGTAAAAGAAAGGCCTGGTTCAAGGGAATGGACTTGACGCGTGGATTCATCAGAACGATGTCTCACCTTATGGCGAACCATTACTCGTCCAAGGCTCATCTTTATCGTATCTATTCGCGATCAAAAGCTCAAAAATTCCGACAGATGGCGCAAAGCATCGAAGAATGACGATTCAGATTTTCGCTGTTCGGTTACATAGGAATGCAAACTTAAAATTGAATTTACAGCTCATAGAACAACTTTTGAGAAAAAAATCAAGTAGTATGATTGTTAACTCTTTGCCCTCTATAAATTAACGCAATAAAAAAAATTTGAAAAAAAAAATTTTGAAAAAATAATATTGTTTAAAATGATAGAGCATCAAAAGTTAACAAAGTATCAGCTCAAATTTTTGCTCAAAAGTTGTTTTGAACGCTGGATTTTAACAAAACAGAATTCGCATACATAACCTCAAAGGGCGGAAACTTCAATCGACATTCTTCGCTCTGTTCTGCTACTCAACACTAGGTGTCGCATGTCGTTTGGCTCTTGAACGGCAATAAGTTCTTCTTAGATTCCAAAATATCCGTTTAGTTCTCACTCAGCCAACCAAGACCCCTACACAATCCCCCAAATTACTAACCCCGAGTAGGCCGCGGGTAATCGGCTCCCCTCCCACTAACATTTACACACAAGATCCTCTATAATTACTCTTAGCTTCAATTAAAGTGTAATTACAAAAGCCGACTCGGTCCTAACCAGGTCCCAGTACCGAAAAGGACATAATAAAAATAATTTCATGAGAAAAAGAGTCCCAAACAACATCTCGAACTTTGGGAGCGATTGGTTAAGCCTACGATTGATATTTTATGAAACTAATACCGTAGATGTATAGTCAGGAATGTCCCGAACAACTTTCCGCAAGACAGTATGGTGTTAGCGTGCTGCTTGAAAAAGATACAAAGCGTTCAACGGTAGAATTTTAAAATGTGCAAAGAAAACCTGCTTTCTTGCCAACACTGCCAAAGCAACTACGTACTACATAAAACTCGGGTAAGTGTGTGGGTAAGTAATTTCTTCGGAAACTTTTTTAACAGCGACTTAAGGGAGCGTTTTTTTATTATTCATGTTTAACGACTATTTAAAAAGACTACTTTATAAAACTCTGCACTTTAAAAACATACGGTCTATGGGAAATTTGTCCAGGACATCCTAGACTTTACTTCTACGGTGTTAGTTTCATAAGATAATAAAATATGACGTTTGTACAGACAAAAATGTGAAATGTGAGTTCCCCATAGTAATTTCCATACGGGCCATTTCGCCTCAACTGTACACAAAAAGTACAAATTCGAAATCGACTTTTTCTGATCAAGCTCAAATTTTGTGGAGCTATTGATACTATCAAAACATGTAAGAATCCCGATTTTGAACCAAATTGAACCACCCCACAGTGGGCAGAAACCCACCTCTAATCCCATTAAATTGAAGCCGCTGTTTTTTTTTCTTCTGAAAAATAGTTTTTCTTATGAAAAAAAAATCTCAGGAATCGATTGGCGCATAGCAAACCCACCGGAAATGACGGGAAAGGGTCCATTTTGCCCCATTTGTCCTAATAATTGGAATTTTCTGGATTTTAACTCTACTAGTTATCCTTATTAACACTTATCGAAAAATTAAAAGTGAAAGTGTGTGCGTGCAACATGGAGTTGAACTTTTCGAAGTGCCAAGGAAACCTTCACAGCAACTGCACAGAAAGTTTAACTCCATGTTGCACACACTCTCACTTTTAATTTCTCGATAGGATATCTTTATGCTTATTTTGATGTAAAATTAGCAGCAGAATCGAATGGTGATATTTTGCAATCGTTTGGAGCGACCCGTTTTGCCCTATGGGCCCTTTTTGACGATTTTGGGTTATTTGACTCCTTTTTATAGCATTCTGCGTAGGAATTTCGTGAACTTATTTCTGCTATGCGTGCATAATCGGCACAAGAATCAAATAACGCTGATTTAGAAACATTTATAATAACCCGTTTTACCCCATGGGCCATTTTTCCTATTTTTCCTAATAAAATTTATTTATAAGTGTTTGGGTATAATTTTAATAAACTAATCACTGTTATATGCATAAAATGGCATTCTAATGGAAAGATACAGTTATTTGATATTTCCTTTTTTTGCTCCATGCCCCCATTTTAAAATATCTCATGTAATTTGATTTGTTTTTCGAAGCAATTTGCAAAATATGATGATAAATGAATTTCTTTGTAATGCGTAAGATGACCAAGTAAATTAAATATTTTTATTTTGTAATTATTTGAAATAGTCCATTTTACCCTATTTGCCCTCTCGTCATGTTTCAGGCATTTTTGCTCCTTTTAGAAGCGTTTTGCGTACAATACTTATCAAATAATGGCAATAATCTAAATTTGGAAAGCGGTGAACTTATTTTATGTTTTCAGTTTCAGTTTACACCGTAACCACTAAATAAATTCCCTCCTTTTAAAGTATATAAAACTTCAAAGAAAATATTTCAAAAGAATATTTTCTGAACAGAACACTAAAATTTCAAAAAACAATCTTCAATAGGCCAAATAAATATTTTCAATAAAAAACTAATGCTGAAAAATCCACACGAAGTATTCAGCGTTTCCACTGTTTAAACAACCAAATCAAAATTTCCAGACCAAAATATATAAAATAATTTTTTTCTCAATTTCAGGAAAACCTGGGCAAACTATTTTAAAAAATCCGGGATTCGGAAATTCCAAGTTGAGGAAAATTCCCTGCGATGAACTCATTAACCGATAATTAAAGATAAAACTTAACAAAGTATTAAAAAAAAACGTTTGTGAGAGAAATTCTTTGGCATGTTTGACTTCTCCTCTTTTTCAAATTTGAAAATCCCCAATCAAAAATTATTAAATTTCTACTAAAAATTTTCAGCCTACATTTCCTCTTTTCTAATCTAATCTAATCTAATCAGACTAGAGCGCCCAATTTCCCGGGGTTACAAAATTCCCGGGAAACGGGAAATTTTCATCAAATTTCCCGGGAAATTTGAAATTTAACGAAAATTATTCTAATCCTGTTTCTGATTAATCTTCTGCGACGAAATTGTATAGAACAACAACTTTAATGGTCAAAATGAGTGTGAGGATCAATTATTGGCTTGACTGCTAGTAAAAAATCATGCAACTTTGAGAAAATATATAAGCTTTCTAATTTTGAAATCTTTCAAATCGTCCCAAATGAAAAAAAATATTATTAGTATTTTTGTTGAGAAGGATTTTTTTAAATCAATGTGTTTGGACAGTGAAAATCTATGCTCCATAACCATAAAATTGCTTTTAAATTTGTCTCAGTGACCATAAAGTTAAAATAAAAAAAAAACAAAAAAATCAACATGTGAATAAATAAATAATCATTGAATTTAACTTAAAAATCTAATTTCTAGCACTTTTTAACCTGAAACACTATTTTTCAACTTGAAAATTTGATACGAAGTTGTTTTTAAATGGTTTTTCATGGTTTTATGATATTACTTTAGTTATATGGTATTCAGCCTAATAAATCAATTAGATTAAAATAATGTTGAGCATTTAAAAGTGGTTGAAATTCAACGATATTTTTTCATATATAACCCTCTTACGCCCTTGGTAGCTCACGTGCTTCATAAATTTATAACTTCAATCTGTAATTTCTCGAATACTTAGAAACAAATTCTTCTTACACAAACCTTTTTTAAAAATTTAATTATATCAGTTCAGTTTCCATCCAACATGTTCAAGGTAAAAAAAGTCAAACAAATCTCAATGTTGATCTTGGCCGGAAGATGTAAACATCTTATTTTCAAATGATATAACAAAAAAAACATTAAAAAAGGTTGTCAAAAATAAAATAGTTTCTATTCATTCCATAACAGCGTAAGTTTTGTTGTCCAACATATAAGCAAACAATATTCCTAGTGGTGAATGCATCAGAAATAAATATTATCTGAATTAAATCTTGACATGAAATTTACAGACAAGCTGATTTGTTAAAATGAACAATAGATGGAACTAAAAAAAATCAAATCTCCAATTATAATTTTTTGTATAATTTCAAAACATTGGTGTCAAAAAGGTAGGAAAATGTATACTTCTGCTTGTATTTCGGGAATTCCCGGGAAATTTCAAAATTTCCCAGGAAACGGGAAATATTTTTTTCCGGGAAATCCCGGGAATTCCCGGGATTTTTTTCCTCGGGACGGGAAATTGGACGCTCTAAATCAGACCCTAGCGCAGCCAATCTTTCGAAGGGATCCTGGAGAGTGCCTTAGGTTAGATGACGCCTAGCACTCTTCTTGTCATTTATTAACATTTGTAGTGCGCCATTGCATCGGAATGCATTGAAACAACACAAGGCTTAAAGCGGCCAGGCCTACTGCGTAAAGCCGTATCGCAGAGATGACTCATAATTGGGTTGAGTTTGAGCACTGAGTGTTCGAACAACAACACAATTCTGAATCGACAGGGAGAACCTCCATACGCTCCGAGATTTTGGTTGTATTCGTTGGTTGCACCATGCGCATGCTAAGAAGGTTTGGTACTCCGGGACCCTCTGGGATGGGACATTGTATTTCCACGAATGCCCTGGACACTAACAGTATTCCTAATTCCAGTCCACGCTCACCAAGTCGTCATGGCCTAGTGGTTAGCATTTTTGCTTACCAATCCAAAGTACAGGGGTTCGAACTCCGCCTCGAGCGACTTTGATTTTTCGGTCATATTCATCATTTCAAATTTATGTGTTCTTTACTTTCTCGTTGGGAGCAGATGGGCATCGAACCCAGAACCATTCGCTTACAAAGCGAACACCGTAACCAGTCAGCCACGGCCGCTCCTATTTTCAGCCTACATTTCCTCTTTTAAATGTTTATTGTTTACTATTTATTTTTTAGCTACATTTGTACTAAAAACGTACAGATTGTAAAAAGGCAATATTTTCTTGTGCTTAAAAAAATAATAATAAATTCATAAATATTTCCAGCGAAGACAGCACAAAATTAATGAAATGCAAAAATTCAGAAATTTTTTTTGTTAATTTTTTAATGATCAGCAAATGATTCAGTCTTAAGCTTGTATTCCTGCATTTTTATTTAAAATTGGTGAGCAGATAATATGTTTAACAAAAATTTATAAATTTAATCAATATTAAACGAGATTATTATCAAATATATCAAAATAATTTCCGGTTGGTTGTTACAAGTTAACAAACTACGATAACTTTTTAATTTTATCAGGCTGAAACTTTGTCAATGATTCTTGTCGATCAAAGAGATCATCTTGCATCATAAATGTATCCATACAAATCTGCAAAGCTGTTCGAAGTAGTCTTTACAAAAAAAATGTATCTTCGAACTTCGCCAAATTTACAGGTAACGATGAGAAGACTTTAGAAAACAACAATTTTGTTATGACTTAATAACAGTAACTAACAGTGGAGTTGCTCTACGAAATCGGCCGATTTCGACCATTTTTTTTTGTATTTTTTGATTTGGCTCAAACTTTGTGGGGGCCTTCCCTATGACCAAATAAGCTTTTTTGTGTCATTGGTTCACCTATACAAGTCTCCATACGATTTTGGCAGCTGTCCATACAAAAATGGTATGTAAATATTCAAACAACTGTAACTTTTGAGAGGATTTTCTGATCAAAGTTGTAGGTATTGTTGAGGACATTTGAAAAAAAATAGGAATACGGAAAAAAAATTGCAAATTTTTTAATCAACTTTTTTTTCACTAAAACTCAATTTCCCAAAATACGTATTTTTTGATTTTCGAGATTTTTTGATATGTTTTAGGGGACAAAAATCCGCAACTTTTGATCCATAGAGAAACATGGTCAAAAAATCTGCCGCCCAGTTATAAATTTTAAAAAATAGTGATTTTTGGAAAAAATCTAAGTTTTATGCAAAAACAAATTTGACATTTTTTTAAATGCAAAATTGAATTTGCAATCGAAAAGTACTTAACAATTTTTTTGATAAAGGGCTCCGTTTTTAAGATATAGCCACCGAAAGTTTGATTTTAGCGACATTTTTGCAGTTTTTAAATTTTTAAAAATAGTGACCATGAGTGACCATTTCTAAAAATATTTTTTAGGGAAGTTCAGAAAACTTGCTATAAAATTGTCTAAGAGACATTGAAGATTGGACCTCGGGTTGCTGAGATAGAGCCGCTTTGGCTTCATCCATAGAGTACGTCACGCTAAAATCAGCAATTTTGTAGCAAATTTTCTGAACCTTTCTAAAAACATATTTTTAGAAATGGCCACTCATGCTCACTATTTTTAAAAATTGAAAAACTGCAAAAAAATCGCTAAAATCAAACTTTCGGTGGCTATATCTTGAAAACGGAGCCCTTTATCAAAAAAAAAAAATTGTAAAGTACTTTTCGATTGCAAATTTAATTTTGCGTTAAAAAATAATGTTAAACTTGTTTTTGCATGAAACTTCGATTTTTTCCAAAAATCACTGTTTTTTTTCAAAAATTAATAACTCGGCGGCAGATTTTTTGACCATGTTTCTCTTTAGCTCAAAAGTTGCGGATTTTTGTCTCCTAAAACATATCAAAAAATCTCGAAAATCAAAAAAATACGTATTTTGGGGAATTGAGTTTTAGTGATAAAACAAATTGATTAAAAAAATCTGCAAATGTGTACCTATTTTTTCTCAAAAGTCCTCCCCGGGCAGACGGTAATAACAAAATTAATAATATTTCAATAACAAATCCTGTTAAAATAACAAAGAGCAGTCTTCCCCGAACATGGTACAGTTCTGCACCCGAGCACAAGTTTTCAGTGCGCGTGAACCTCAAACACGCTTCGTCGCTATGTTCGGGTTTTCGCCGAACGCTGCACCAAACGCGCACCCGGTGTAAACTTGATGTACAAAACCTCAGGTTTAAACGGCGTTCAAACGTAGATGATCGGATAGTTTGAATGTAGTAGTGTTAGATGTTTCATACATACAGCAGTCGCTGCTGTCTCGCTGTTGCTAGAGTAATCTTTAGATAGGGTCTACATTCTGATATGGATAAGTGTATTTATATTCACTTAATATTTTAAAAAGAATACTTGAAGGAAAATTTTCAGGCACTCCATATTTTTCCAACCATTGTCAAATGTTTTGATAAAAAAAATCAGGGACTGGCACTAAATACCGTAGTATCGTTATGTCCTGCTATTTCCATATATACATGTTTATATATATTTAATGACACACTGTCGATTTTCGGCAGGGGGGAATATGGGCCATCTCAGTTAACATAAAATTGTATGGCCAAATCTCACCCTCAGGCCCAATTTCTGCAGGGGTGACGGTATTCGTATATAATTTAATATGAAATATTGCCCACACGTAATTTGAATCCGACCCCTATTCTCAGCAGCCCGGGAACAAGTGGACATCTCCAATACAAACAGAGCGTACCTGTTTTCAGGGTGTGTGGGTCTAAGTTGGCGGCCTATAGGCCACCGACACCGACAGACGGCAATGAGGGCCTCGTCGGAGCTCGACCATTCAATACGTACACCAGCGATTCTCAACGGGGGTACCGGGCCTACTTGATTTACACGGCAGGGGGTACCAAGCTAGAAGAAGGTTGAGAATCGCTGACGTACACGGAAAGGGGATCGATCGCCAAACCAGCGACTGAATTTTGCTGGGTTGGTTTTGCTGATATCAGCGAAATTTTTCTCTAAACCAGCGAAATTTTTCGCTGAAAAGGTGGCTGCGCGAAATCAAATCCAGCAACTTGGTTTCGCTGGTTTGTTATTTCCGAAACGGTTTCATTTCCAGCGAAAGTTTTCGCTGGTTTGATATACATCCTTCCGACAGCCGTCATAAATGTTTGTTATTGTTCACGTTCGGAAGCGATTTGTGGCAATCGAATTGCTTTAGGGTTTTTCAAAACAAAAAGCATGAAAAAGTTCTGCATCAAGTGTTCAGCATTAAAATACATACTCAACAGGTGAGGGTTCTTTTCAATGAAAAGAAGCACGTTTCCATAAAGTTCTCGCAGCAGAAAAATACGGTGCAGTGAAGCTGGAGATGTATTTGTACTGCTGCATAGATGAGTGCACAAATTGTCGCAGGTGGCAGCAAGAATCGTAGGCGAGGAACTTGACCATGGCCGCGGAACAGGCTTCTGCCGCCAAAACAAAAAAAAAAAACAAACGTCGGTGATAAAAAACGCTGATCCAGTGCAAAAAAACACTGGTCCAGTGGAACATTCGCTGAACCAGCGGATTTTTTGCCGGAACCAGTAGAATAATCTCCTGGTTGATTTTGGTATGAGCTGCTGCCGCGGAAAAAAAACCCGGACGTCAGCGATAGAAAACGCTGATCCAGCGTAAAAGAACACTGGTCCAGTGAAGAAATCCGCTGGACCAGCGAATTGTTTCCCAAAACCAGTACAATAATCTCCTGGTTGATTATGGTGCCCTGCCGCTTTTTCCAAACCAGCGAGAAAATTTTCTGATTCTAGCAAAACTGATCCCCCAAACAGCGACATTTTTCACCAAACCAGTGTTTTTTTTCACTGGTTTGGTAGAATTTCATCGGTTTCCAAACCAGCGAAAAAAATTAGCGATTCTAGGTAATTTTTGTGCAGGCTGAGAAATTAGCGACATTTTTCGCTAGTTTTAGCGAACTTTATCGCGATTTGGCGATGGATCCCCTCAAACTGTTCTGGGATAATATTTGAACATGGCGTATCTCTAAACAAGTTTTTCAAGAAAATGATTCTATAATGCTTATTTTGTCGTTTTAAGCTGAAACAAGCCAAAAACTATATTAATTTAAACAATTTGCCATTTTCAAATATTTGGCCAGATGATATTATATACGCGTATACGATATCATCTAGCCAAATATTTGAAAATGGCAAATTGTTTAAATTAATATAGTTTTTGGCTTGTTTCGGCTTAAAACGACAAAATAAGCATTACAGAATCATTTTCTTGAAAAACTTGTTTGGGCATACGACATGTTCAAATATTATCCCAGAACAGTTTGAGGGAGCGTACCGCGAAAGCCGTCACGAAAAAAAAGTTCCCCATACGAATTTTGAGTTACGTATTGAATGGTCGAGCTCCGACGAGGCCCTCATTGCCGTCTGTCGGTGTATACGTGCAACTTAGAGAAGGGCTGTGTATTGGTAACACCAATATTTTCGGCAACGACGAAGTTGAATTCTCGAAGTTTACACCCGGGGTTTAAACTCCAAGTGCATGCACGGCGTGTAAACCTAAGGTGCGGTTCAGACGTGTTCGTGTACATGGAGGCATGTTCGCGTGCGAGTTCATAGGTTCGAGTTTACACACGACGATGGTGTTCGTTTGTGTACAAAAACCGGGCGCACGCAGACTGAACGCGGTGCAGGGAACACTGACAAAGAGTGTTATTATTTTATCCTGAAGTTCAACTTCAAGAAGAAAAAATAATAACAGTTTCTGATAAAATAACAAAATTTGGTATTGAAGTGATATTATATTGAAAATGTTTAATAACACGCTAATAAGAGAAAATGTTATACATTTCAAAAACTCTTCTAATAACAAAATTTGTTATTCGTTCGGTATACTGACTTAGAAAAAAAATGCCATAAATCGCACAAATGGAAAAGTTTCTAAGTGTCCATAACACAATCTGTTATTATTTTTTCTTTTGTTAAATATGTTTAGATCTTTGGGATAATTTTGTCTAATTTCGTTTCGTTTTTGCCATGAAATGGGGTCCTTAAGCTTAAATTATTCTAAAAAGATGAAATTTTGGAAGTTGATTTTTTAAATTATTTGATATACCCCCTAAGGGACTTTGCTAAAATTGGCTGGAACTATGGGATAATTTTGACCAATTTCGTCGGGGTCATTATTTTGGCTATGAAATGGGGTCCTTAAGCTAAAATTATTCTGAAAAGTTGAAATTATCAGCAATTCCATTTGAAAAGAGCCTAAACCAAAAAAAAAGTTCTCCGATCGGGCTCAAAATTTTTCTGGGGGTTCCTTGGCCAAAATAATTAGACCCGTATTTTTGTTTGGCCATTAGGTGGCCTACATCGTGCTAGGTGGTTCAAAAATGGCAATTTTCGTCATTTTCGCAAAAACCACTTTTTCTAAAAATCATATCTCGCGCCATTTCATCCGATTTTAGCTGTCTTAGACGCAAAGAAAGGTGATGAGTTTGGCTATTTGGGAAAAATAGTAAAAAGTTCCAAAATCTAGCTTAACTATTGAAAAGTCGTATGAAAACTTAAAATGGCGTTTTGACCGTGTCTGGACCAAAGAGCCTATGTCTGAAAATATTTTTATCGGATTCCTCGGAAAATTTCACATAACATTTTAAAAAATTGGCGATGTCGAACCGTACGTTTTGGAGATACGATTTTTGAAAATAAAACTGCGTTTTCGACGCGCCACGCGCAAAAACGGGAAAATGACGAAATCGGCAAAAATCAACTTTTTCACAAAACTGCGATAACTTTAAAATTTCAGCGATGACCTATACATGTCTGGGTACCAAAATTTTCGTAATTGAGAGACGCAACTTTTGGTACCATAACATCTATAGGTCATCGCTGAAATTTTAAAGTTATCGCAGTTTTAGTGGAAAAAGTTGATTTTTGCCGATTTCGTCATTTTCCGTTTTTGCGCGTGGCGCGTCGAAAACGCAGTTTTTCAAAAATCATATCTCGAAACGTACGGTTCGACATCGCCAATTTTTGATATGTTATGTGAAATTTTCCGAGGAATCCGATAAAAATATTTTCAGACATAGGCTCTTTGGTCCAGACACGGTCAAAACGCCATTTTAAGTTTTCATACGACTTTTCAATAGTTAAGCTAGATTTTTGGAACTTTACTATTTTTCCCAAATAGCCAAACTCATCACCTTTCTTTGCGTCTAAGACAGCTAAAATCGGATGAAATGGCGCGGAGATATGATTTTAGAAAAAGTGGTTTTTGCGAAAATGACGAAAATTGCCATTTTTTGAACCACCCTAGCACGATGTAGGCCACCCTAATGGCCAAACAAAAAAATACGGGTCTAATTATTTTGGCCAAGGAACCCCCAGAAAAATTTTGAGCCCGATCGGAGAACTTTTTTTTTGGTTTAGGCTCTTTTCAAATGGAATTGCTGTATGAAAGTTGATTTTTTTATTATTTGATATACCCCCTAAAGGACTTTGTTTAAAATGGTTAGAACTATGGGATAATTTTGACCAATTTCGTTGGGGTCATTATTTTGGCTATGAAATGGGGTCCTTAAGCAAAAATTATTCTAAAAAGTTGAAATTTTGAAAGTTGATTTTTTAATTATTTGATATACCCCCTTAGGGACTTTGTTTACAATGGTTAGAACTATGGGATAATTTTGACCAATTTCGTCAGGGTCATTATTTTGGTCATGAAATGGGGTCCTTAAGCTAAAATTATTCTAAAAAGTTGAAATTTTGAAAGTTGATTTTTTTTAATTATTTGATATACCCCCTAAAGGACTTTGTTTAAAATGGTTAGAACTATGGGATAATTTTGACCAATTTCGTCAGGGTCATGAAATGGGGTCCTTAAACTTAAACTATTCCAAAAAGTTGAAATTTCGAAAGTTGGTTTTTTTATTATTTGATATACCTCCTAAGGGATTTTACTAAAATTGGCTAGAACTATGAAATAATTTTGACCAATTTTATCGGGGTCATTTATTTCACCATGAAATGGGGTTTCAAGCTAAAATTAATCCGATAAAATTAACTTTTGAGAGTTCATTTTTTTTTAATTTTGTTATATTCCCTAACGGAATTGATTTATTTATTGAGATTTTTTGTAGTGCGAATAACAAAAACTGTTATTATTTTCACAGAGCCAGGAAGTCGGAGCTGACGTTGAAGTTCGAGCTGGAGTGAGACCTTGGAGACTGCATCAGATTCAGAAAATTTTCAGCAACTTTTACTTGGAGTCCGAATCTGTGAAGTCGGGTATTTTTGGAGAGCTGAAGTCGTTGTTGACGTCATATCCTGCATCCAGAGTCGGAGTTGTATTCAAGTATGGATTCAAAGTCGCTTGGAGGTACCCGACTCTGCAGCCCTGACTAGTACAGAGGAGTTATGGCAACTGCAGGTTTATTTGCAAATTACAAATAAACCAAAACAATAACTTTTTTTTGTTATGGAGACATGCCAGTTCAATAACATTTTTTGTTATTATGCTGCTCCACCTCTCCGCACAAAATAACAAATCTTGTTATTCCTTCATGATTCCTTCTGTGTTATTGGTTTGTTATTGCAATTACAACATAATAACAGTTTAAGTTATTCTTCGAACAAATCTTTGTTATTGATTTTTGTTATTTTAACAACTAATCCGATCATCCCAATAACATATTTCGATCTTCTCACAGTATCAAAAAACTGACCTTCCCAAGTTATTTCCGTCTGCTCGGGTCAACAATACCTACAACTTTGCCGAAGACACCAAATTGATCAGAAAATTCACTCAAAAGTTACAGCTGTTTGAATATTTACATACCATTTTTGTATGGACAGCTGCCAAAATTGTATGGAGACTTGTATGGGTGAACCAATGACACAAAATAGCTTATTTGGTCATAGGGAAGGCCCCCACAAAGTTTGAGCCAAATCAAAAAATACAAATAAAATCCCGTTCCGGTTTTGGTAGAGAATTGCTCAGTGGCAACACTTTCAAATGAATTTGTAGGGAAATCAACTAATGAATAAAGATTTAACTTTAAAAATGTTAAGAATGTAAACATAAAAGTAATTCAACAAAATTATGTATTTTCACATCAGATTATCAAGTGGATTTTTATTAACAAGAAGAATTAATGGAATTGATTATAAGAAAAGAAACAAAAACAATTGTTTTAAAGACATACAATCTTGTTGATTGTTAAAAAACGAATATGTTTTTTAGTATTTTATTCCAATTTCTTATTGCTTGGGTGTTTGATAAACAAAATTTATAAAAAATTCAAAGATCAAAATAATTTCTCTTAAATAATTATTATGCCTGACATTAAATCCTTTTCATGAAGCAAATGTATTAAAATCACAACTCTCTACTGCAAAGTACCATAGGAAACATATTAAATATATTATAATCTCTTCAAAATATTTCAAAATTGTGAAAACTCAATCTTAAAAGGAATTTTTCGAACAATTTTAAAACTGAGGGAACTATACTCTTTTTCATCCTTTTTCTATTATCAGCCTATCAGCACTTTGATCATAAATTACAACTTTCATAAAGTGTTTTTGACTATCAAAGTAAAATAGAACTCAAACAAAAGTTAGCAAACAACTCTCCATTGTTGATACATCTAAAAATGCTGATTTGAGGCAGTATTTGTAAATATTGCTCGGTTTGTTCTAGAGGTCGTATCGAGGTGCTCCGATTTGGATGAAACTTTCAGCGTTTGTTTGTCTATGTATGAGATGAACTCATGTCAAATATGAGCCCTCTACGACAAAGGGAAGTGGGGTAAAACGGGCTTTGAAGTTTGAGGTCAAAAAAACATAAAAAATCTTAAAATTGCTCGCATTTCCGTAAAACTTCATCAATTCCAACTCTCTTAGATGCATTCGAAAGGTCTTTTGAAGCACTTCAAAATGTGCCATAGACATCCAGGATTGGTTTGACTTTTTCTCTTAGCTTTTGCCAATTACTGTCAAAAATGGATTTTTTTTAAACCTTAATATCTTTTTCCAACAGCCTCCAACACCCATACTCCTATAGGTCAAAAGATAGGCAAATTCATGGACTATAAGCCTATGGTAATAACTTTTTGGCCAATCGCAGTTTTTCTCATAGTTTTTCGATTTTTCTACAACAAACAATTTACAGCGTTAGTTTTTACCCTGCTGGCCTCCATAGCGGCACTTTTTGGTTTCAATTTTGTCATATTCGGAATCCTCGGACAATTTCACGTAAGTTAGATGTATTGGAATTGCAATTTTGATTTAAAAAATAATTAAATAAAACATTTTAGAAAAAAGAAATAGATTTTATTTACCCTATGATCAATACGTCAAATGCTGTATCAAGTAGGCGAAAACCTGTTTTACCCCGAACCCAACAAATTGTTAAAAAAATATTTTGATTCATTCTAAATGGCAATTTATCCAATCAAATTTACAACTCCAATACTTCTAATTTACGTGAAATTGTCCGAGGATTCCGAATATGACAAAATTGAGACCAACAAGTGCCGCTATGGAGGCCTACAGGGCAAAAACTAACGTTGTAAAATGTTTGTTGTAGAAAAATCGAAAAACTATGAGAAAAACTGCGATTGGCCAAAAAGTTATTATCATAGGCTAATAGTCCATGAAATTGCCTATCTTTTGACCTATAGGAGTATGGATGTTGGAGGCTGTTGGAAAAAGATATTAAGGTTTTAAAAAAATCCATTTTTGACAGTAATTTGCAAAAGCTAAGAGAAAAAGTCAAACCAATCCTGGATGTCTATGGCACATTTTGGATTGTGTCACGTTCCCCAGAAAACCATTCCCCCGAAAACCATTCCCCAGAAAACCGTTCCCCAGAAAACCATTCCCCAGAATGTACCATTTCCCAGAAAACTATTCCCCAGAATGTACCATTTCCCAGAAAACCATTCCCCAGAAAAGTTTCTTTCTCGAAAAATCAAAGTAGTTTCAAATTTTAGTTTGTTTGAAATTTCTTAGAAAATATAAAAATTGGACAAGTTTATTTTATCCATGCCAAGAAATTTTCCTTTTTTTTTGACAACAATTCTTGAGAAAATAACAGAAAATGTTAATTCGGCTTATGACTCGTTCTATTATTCTAAGAAATTTTCCCTTCTTTTTCTTTTTATTTCTTGTTTCCGTGAATGCTATTTTTAGTTTTGCAAAGAAGAAAAATGTTTGATAAATTAAAATATGATTATGGGTGTCGTTGGTATAATTCCATTTGACATATTGGACCTTTGGCATATTGCTCATTTTGCATGATGATTTAAATTTTCTAAATTTGATTTAAGGTGACAAAAATTTAATTTATTATTTTTGGAAGAAGAAAACTCTCTTGACTTACAAGATAAATTTTTCCTTCTTTTAAGGTCTCCTGGCACAAGTTGAATTTCACCTTCTTTAAAGAAGGGAAAACTGTCTTGACTTGTGATATCTGATAACAGAAGTTGAATTTTCGCTTTAAAGTTTTTTTTCTTGTATTCTTTCTTGTTTCCATAAGGAAAAACTCTCTTGACTAGTGACAACAAGTTTAAAAGTTGTGTAAGTGGTCAAGTATTTTTCCTTACTTAAAGAATGGAAAATTAAACCCGTGTCAGCAGTTTTAATAACAAGGCTATAATTTTTCCCTTCCTTAAAGAAGGAAAACTCTCCTCCTCCTTTTAAAGGTAAAATTCAACTTGTATCAGTCAGTAAAGTTTTCCTTTCTTTAAAGAAGGGAAAACTTTCTAGCCTTGTAATAACTGCTGACACAAGTAAACGTGGCGGAATTTTGAAAATTTTGGAAATTTTTGAAATTTTTGAAATTTTGGAATTATAGGAAATTTTGGAAATTTTGGAAATTTTGGAAATTTTGGAAATTTTGGAAATTTTGGGAATTTGGAAAATTTGGAAAATTTTAAAAATTTTGAAAACATTCAGAAATTTTGAAAATTCTGGATTTTTTTTTGAAATTTTTGAAATATTTATAATCACCACGATAAAGATTTCTGGGGAACGGTACATTCTGGGGAATGGTTTTCTGGGGAATAGTACATTCTGGGGAATGGTTTTCTGGGGAACGGTTCATTCTGGGGAATTGATTTCTGGGGAATGGTATTCGGGGGAATGGTTTTCTGGGGAACGTGACACAATCCACATTTTGAAGTGCTTCAAAAGACCTTTCGAATGCATCTAAGAGAGTTGGAATTGATGAAGTTTTACGGAAATGCGAGCAATTTTAAGATTTTTTATGTTTTTTTGACCTCAAACTTCGAAGCCCGTTTTACCACACTTCCCTTTGTCGTAGAGGGCTCATATTTGACATGAGTTCATCTCATACATAGACAAACAAACGCTGAAAGTTTCATCCAAATCGGAGCACCTCGATACGACCTGTTACACATTGGTGAAAAACTCGCTCTTAATAGCGGAAACCGGCAAAAGTGATGAGAATTGGTCGTATGGCTTAGAGTGATTAAAATGGGTATATTTCCCCTATCATCCGAAAATATTCAAAAACAATGAGAAAAACAATTTTTACTAAAAAGAAATTTATGTATGAATAAAAAACAAAGAAAAACAAATTAATAAGTAAAACGTTACTTAATCCACCTTTAGGTGGTTGGTGCCTTCCTCGCATATATTTATCAAAATATCTGAGATCTGGCCTCAAAAAAACTTCATTAAAAACACTAAAGTACTAATAGGGTTGTCAGATCTTCAATCTTTTGGGCTTGTTGGAATGGTTTTTTGATTACTTATCCAACGATGAGTCGCATGATAGACCCGAACAATTTTTTCATCAAAATATTTGAGATCCGGCCTCAAAAAAGTGTATAAAAAACTTAAGCGCTCATAACTTTTGATGGGGTTGTCAGATCTTCAATCTTTTGAACGCGTTGGAAAGGTCTTTCTAATACCTTTCTAACAATATGTAGTAAAACGGGGTTTCTTACAAAAACCACCCTTTTTTACAATATTTCAAACTTTGGCCAAGTCGTTTTTTAGCATAACTTTTGAAGTACTTTTCTAAACTTCATAATATTAACTAGGGTCTTGTGGGACCCCAAGACGGATCGAATGTGACCAAAACGGTCCAAATCGGTTCAGCTAGTCCGGAGATAATCGTGTGCATATTTTTCGGTGGACGGACTCACATCCAGACACACGCACAGACATTTGTTCAGAATTTGATTCTGAGTCGATAGGTATACGTGAAGGTGGGTCTACGAGGTCGAATAAAGAAGTTCATTTTTCGAGTGATTTTATAGCCTCTTCATTGTGGTGAGGAAGGCAAAAATCTTGTGGAATCTTTTGCAAACAATTTTTAAGTATATTTAAACATTTCAAATAAGTACTACACCAAGACATTTAGGTAAACTTCAAATTCAATTATCAAAAATCTTTTTACTTCTTTACTCCGATGAGCTGTTCAAACAGTATACTTTGATCATTTGTTCCTATAACCTAATACATCTTTTCCTTCGATATTGACTACAGTGGTGTTAAGTTAACTTGTACATGGTTTTGAGAATTCCTACAATTAGTGACATCATTTCTGTAGAAAAGTAAGGCCAAATAATTAATCAATAGTTATAATAATATATTTCAATAATCAGATAATAGCGAATCAAACTAAGCGATTCAAAATAATTTTTCATAGAATTTACCAAATAGGTTAAATTATGCTTTGCTCAGTTTGAAATAATCAAAATTGACTGATTTTTTTTTAATTCCTTAGTTTTTCGTTGAAATTAAGGTTCTAATAATTGAAAGACTACCAAAATTGTTCAAACTTATAAAGAACAACATAAACATTATATTGTTTTTATTTACTTAGAATTGTGTCTATTGAATTGCTGTGATCACTATAATACAATTTTTTTTAAAGCATGAGAAATAGGTCGGTTGAATTGATCTACTAAAATTATAAAGATCAATAAATAAAGATTTTATTCTATCACGGCTTTCTTTTTTTTAAGGAGTTGTTGAATTAAATTTCTAGTATTTATTTATTTTTCACCAAGATCAATCAGTAACATACTGTTTGTTTTTGTTACGCTGTTGATGTCAACATTGGGAACGAGCAGGACTGATTGTTTGCAGTTCGAAATAATCCCAAAATACCTGTTGTTATTTTCTTCTGTCCATAAAACACAAGATTATTGTCATTATTCGATAAGTATTGCACGCAAAACGTTTCTAAAAGGAGCAAAATTGCCTAAAACATGAGAGGGCAAATAGGGTAAAATGGACTATTTCAAATAACTCCAAAATAAAAATATTTAATTTACTTGGTCATCTTACGCATTACAAAGAAATTCATTTATCACCATATTTTGCAAATTGCTTCAAAAAACAAATCAAATTACATGAGATATTTTAAAATGGGGGCATAGGGCAAAATAGGAAATATCAAATAACTGTATAACAGTATCTTTCCATTAGAATGCCATTTTATGCATATAACAGTGATTAGTTTATTAAAATTATACCCAAACACTTATAAATAATTTTTTTTAGGAAAAATAGGAGAAATGGCCCATGGGGTAAAACGGGTTATTATAAATGTTTCTAAATCAGCGTTATTTGATTCTTGTGCCGATTATGCACGCATTGTAGAAATAAGTTCACGAAATTCCTACGCAAAATGCTATAAAAAAGAGTAAAATAACCCAAAATCATAAAAAGGGCCCATAGGGCATAACGGGTCACTCCAAATGATTGCAAAATATCACCATTGTATTCTGCTGCTAATTTTACATCAAAATAAGCATAAAGATATCCTATAAGTGTTAATAAGGATAACTAGTAGAGTTAAAATCCAGAAAATTCCAATTATTAGGACAAATGGGGCAAAATGGACCCTTTCCCGTCATTTCCGGTGGGTTTGCTATGCGCCAATCGATTTCTGAGATTTTTTACATATGAAAAACTATTTTTCAGAAGAAAAAAACAGCGGCTTCAATTTAATGGGATTAGAGGTGGGTTTCCGCCCACTGTGCGCCCCTTCATTTCTAACACCGCTCCAAAGTTTTGCGATTTTCGTCATTTTTTTCAATTTTTTTTTAAGATGGCCATATCTCGGAAACAAAAAATGATGGAGCAAAGCTCGACAACTATTTTTAAAGGAAATTGGACGCTGATTCGTCATGTGTGCCTGTGTGGATCAATTGGGCGCACTGGACTCACAATCCAGAGGTCGCCGGTTCGAATCTCGAGGCGGACGCAAAATAAACTAAGTGTTAATATAGGTATTCGGTGCCCTCTCCCCGTGCCATACCTTCACACTTAGGAGACCCGGGAGGAGTATTGTCGCGAAAGAACGATACACGCCTGTGGATCCGTAGACGAAACCGCAAGGTTTAAGAGGGCCACATTATAAAGTGTTATGTCGATTCCTTTTTTTTATAAATTTAATAAAATCTGTGTATTTTTGGAAGGTTTACAATTTAATATTTTCTCTTTTATGATGTAAGATTATCTCAATTTAGACTAAAAAAGTGACATTCTACTGAAATGGAGCTAAATTTAAACATTTTTAGCGGTAAAATTACACATTTTTGAGACATAAAACCATATTACCACTATTTTTTACTGTGAATATAATATAAAACTCATTTCGCACAAAAGGTTGACGTTCTGGATACATCTGGGGACATGCAGTTTCCGGCAATGAGACGACTTTCCATCGCTACCGCACATGCTTTTTTGCTGGTGTACTCGACCACTTCCGAGCCAAGTTTGGGTTGTGTTAAGCAGTGCTTTGAGGAGATTCGCGAGCAACGAGCCGATTACCAAGATATTCCTATAGTAATTGTAGGTAATAAGAGCGATCTTAGTGTGAAACACCGTGAAGTACGCATCGAAGATGTCTCGGAATGGGTATTCTGTGAATTGCCCAAATTGAAGTAAGTAGTATTTTGCGTAGTTCTTTTTTTTTTTTTTGTTAATCCACTGTATCCAGATTTTTTTTAACAAAAACTGAAAAGTCTAAAGCGCGCGGTGGTATCAACATTAGAAAAAAAGTATTGCTTTCATTCTATGCCAAATATTTTCTCTTATGTTTGTGCCATCTCGCGACTTGACTTTCCAGGTGGTCAAAACGCCTTACAAATAAAAATCATTAATAACCAGGGTTACCAGCATACAAATTTGAAAAATCTGGCAAAGTATCGATCAAAAATCTGGAAAACAATCTGGCAGACGAAAATCTAACATGGAGGATATGAATTTAATCAAAAATTGTAGAATTCAGAAAATTTAATTTTCTTTTCGAAAAACACATACCTTTTTTTTAATTAAATATACTTTATTGAATCTTTCATATAATAATAACATTTGGTTTACATAATAAGTGGTCAGCTGTGGCTCTTCAGCTTAAGTTTGCTTTTCGTGATTTAAACACTGTTCATTATTATAACTTTAAAAGTATATGACTTATCATTTTTGTAACAAAAGGTACAATGAGGAAAAAAAAGTTAAGAAAAAATAACCTAACCTAAAATTAACTTAAACTTACAATAAACTAAACCAATCCTTGAATCAAGGGGTCTTCAGAAATAGCACATTTTTCCCTGAATTTCAAACATTTTTCTTGAATCTTCTGATCCAACATTTTTACTTCTGCTAACTCATGAACCTCACTTGATCTTGTCCAGCCAGGAACATTCAAAACCATTTTGAGTACCTTGTTTTGGACACGCTGGAGCTTCAATTTATGAGTTCTAGCGCAACACTCCCAAACAGGTACTGCATACACTCAAAAAAATATTCACGTTGAAGTTACGTGAAAAGCTATGTGGTATTTTTCCACTAAACTTTTCACGTAACTTCTACGAGGTGACTCTAGTAGAAACGGAATATGCTTGGCTAGATCATTTCACGTTGTTTCTACGTGTTTCACACGTAGAAGCTATATGAATCGATTGATGAATTCTACAGGCTTGCTGTAGTAAACATTATATGATTTTTATGGTTGTAGTTTTTAATAATATTTTTTCGAATAGAAATAATAATAAATAAAGAGTAATTGCTGAAACTCATTCCTTTATTAACTAATAAATTTCTTCGGGGTGATTTCACCGTTTGCTAATTCAAAAAGATCTCGGGTGACCTTCCGCCATGTCGACGCTCCTATCGTTGTGCACCAGCGATCAACAATGCGCTATGTGCTTAACCGTGATCTCGTAGTATTTTGAATTAAATATACTTTATTGAATCTTTCTTATAATAATTACATTTGGTTTACATAATAAGTGGTCAGCTGTGGCTCTTCAGCTTTAGTTTGCTTTTCGTGATTTAAACACTGTTCATTTTTATAACTTTAAAAGTATATGATTTATCATTTTTGTAACACTAGGTACAATGAGGAAAAAAAAATGTTAAGAAAACATAACCTAACCTAAAACTAACTTAATCTTACCATAAACTAAACCAATCCTTGAATCAAGGGGTATTCAGATATAGCACATTTTTCCCTGAATTTCAAACATTTTTCTTGAATCTTCTGATCCAACATTTTAACTTCTGCTAATTCATGAACCTCACTTGATCTTGTCCAGCCAGGAACATTCAAAACCATTTTGAGTACCTTGTTTTGGACACGCTGGAGCTTCAATTTATGAGTTCTAGCGCAACACTCCCAAACAGGTACTGCATACTCAATAACGGGGTAAATTATTTGTTTGTAAACTGCTAACTTATTTTTCAAAGATAGCTTTGATTTTCTGTTAATTAAAGGATACAAACACCTGATGAGAATGCTGCACTTGTTCAATATTTTATCTACATGCTGCCGAAACAAAAGTTTCGAGTCAAGTATGAGACCTAAATAGACAACTTCCTTTGACCAGGGTATCGAAACATCATTCATTTTAATCAAAACATCATCCTTTGGGACAAATCTGGCCGATTTGGAAAGTGGAAAAATGATGGTTTGAGTTTTGGCTGCATTTATGCGAATTTTCCAGTCGCCAAAGTATTCGGAAAGAACGTCAAGACCCTTCTGAAGACGGCCAACTAAATATCTGGTTATTTTACCCTTATAAATAACGGCAGTGTCATCAGCAAAAAGTGACAACACACCATTACCAGGAAGAGTAGGCAAATCAGATGTAAAAATATTGTACAGAAGTGGGCCAAGAATACTTCCTTGGGGAACCCCAGCATCAATGTTGAATAATCCAGAAGCAATCCCATTCAGAAAAACCTTGAACGATCTCTCCGAAAGATAGTGCTGGATAATTTTGATAAGATACATTGGAAAACCGTATAAATACAGTTTATGTATCAAACCATCATGCCAAACATTGTCAAAAGCCTTCTCAACATCCAACAAAGCCATAGCAGTTGATTTAGACTCAAGCTTGTTCTGCTTGATGATTTTAGTTACTCTCGTAAGCTGATGAGCAGTATTATGTCCCTTTCGGAAGCCAAACTGCTCATTCAAAATTATATTATTATCGTTGGTAAAATCCAAAAGCCTTGAATAGATGACCTTCTCAAAGAGTTTGGACAGACTACTCAAAAGACTAATGGGACGATAACTTGTTGGCGATGTTGGATCTTTTGAGGCTTCAAAATTGGTATGACTTTGCCCAGCTTCCAATTGGTGGGGAAGTAACCAAGTTGCAAACATTTATTGAAAATATTGGCTAGATGTTGAAAGAACTGATCACTCTGTTTTTTCAACACTAGATTAAAATGTTATCAAAGCCTGGAGCTTTCATATTTTTCATTTGTTTAACTGCAACTTTGACTTCCTCACCAGAAACATGGGAATCTGCAGGAAATTCAAAGGTAGAGTCATTGATTGTTGAAATACTATTGGCAACTGATGTTTCTTTACGGCTGGTCATGGAAGCGCCAAGATTATGTGAACTAACAAAATGAAGCCCAAGTGCATTTGCCTTTTCCTCGGATGTAATCAAAGGAGAATCCTCAACAATAAGAGGAGGAATAGGCTTTGGTTTGTTTTTAAGAACTTTTGAAAGTTTCCAAAATGGTTTTGAATAATTCCCAAGCTGGCTTACATGTTTTGAAAATTCTTGATTTCTGATATTGTCAAGTCGGTCTTGTATGATTTTGTTCAAATTGTTCACTGAAATCTTTTGTCATAGTCCCCAGTCCGTTGATATTGTCTCCTATAAACATTCCTAAGTCTAATCAAGTGTTTAGTATCTACGTCAATATCAGTTACCTTAAAATTAACAGGAACCTCCCGAACGTTGGCAGCCTCTGCTTGGTTGATAGCCTGCTGGATCACCTCCAGCGAACGATCAATATCGGCAGAAGTTTCCGGGTGTTGATCATAGTCGATGTTGCTGTCGACCACTTGCTGAAACTGCTGCCAGTCAACGTTGTGGTAATCTTTCCGGGTTGGTTGCCGCTGCGGAGTAACGGAAGCTCCAACCTCCACAACCACCGGATAGTGATCAGAACTCAACTCTTCAAACACCTCAGGATGAGCCACGTTCTCAGCCATATTGGTAATGAAGAAGTCGATGATTGAGTGATTCCCAGACCGAGCCACCCTCGTTGGACGATCCGGACTCACAACGTTGTAGTATCCGTTTTGCAGATCGTTGTGCAGAATCACTCCGTTCCGATTCCTCCTGCTGTTGCCCCAAACTTCATGCTTCGCGTTGAGGTCACCAGCGATGATGTACTTTGCGCTCCGCCGTGTCAGCTTCTGGATATCGCTCTTCAGTTTTGCTGCTGAACCATCTCTGGCATTCACCTGACGTGGGCAGTATGCAGCAATGAAGAGTACTGGGCCAACCGAAGTGGGAATTTCCACCCAACGGCCTCGATGATGTCCAGCTTAAAGTGTGGCAGCCGGCGTGGCTTGAGATCACGATGAACAGCGACAAGCACACCTCCTCCTCCAGAGGTGGTCCTATCGAGCTGCGTCGCGATCTTGTAGTTTTGCAGATAAACTTTTTCACCGGGCTTCAGATGAGTTTCCGTGATGGCAGCTACGTCGATCTCCTTCTCGCGAAGAAAATCCACCAGCTCTAAATTCTTCCTCCTAATGGAGCAAGCGTTCCAATTCAGCAGCTTGAGGGACCTACGATCCATACTGGATGACGAACGAGGTCAGCACTTCAATCTGCTGGGTCTTGGTTTTGCATCCACGCAGTGCAGCGGACATCTGTTTGAAAATATTGAGGAGTTCGGTTGAGGTGTAAAGATCATTACCATTTTCCTCAACTGCTGGTTCTTGGGTTGGTCTTGGCTCCTGGCTGAAGCCCGGTGGTGGCGGTCTCGGCTCCTGGCTGGAACCCGGCCGTGGATGATTCATCTCAGCTCTCTTCCTGGGATCCAACGGCAACGGTGCCAAGTTCGGGACCTGGCGTCGCGGTTGAAGAGGTGGAAAATTTTGCTCCACCAGGGCTGGAGGAGTTCTACGACGCTGAGGCTGATTCTTCGTCGATGCTTGCTGCCGAATTTTCACGAACTCAGCTCTCTTGGGGCACTTTCGGTCGGTTGACGAGTGCTCACCGTTGCAGTTGAGGCACTTCACCAGCGAATCTTGGATGCACTGGGATGTGATGTGCGCATCGGTACCACATTTGGCGCAACGACGCTTCAGGTGGCAGTTCTTACCTCCGTGCCCGAAACCCAGGCAGTTGAAGCATTGTGTGACGTCACGATGCACTGGTCGGTATCGCTCCCACGACACGATAATGTTGAAAACCGCTCGGATTGCCTTCAGCTCAGGAAGCGTCGTCGATCCCTTAGCCAAATGCAGCAGGTAGAGCTGGTCACGGTACTTGATGTCTTTGTTGCGTCGGCTCATTTTGTGCACGGCCAACACATCCAGTTTCAAAACTTTTAGCTCGGCAGCTAATTCCTCCACTGGCATGTCGTACAGACCTCTGACGACGATTTTGTACGGCTTATCCATGACGACATCATGGGTAAAGTACTCCGCCTCGTTTTCGGTCAAGTAATCCTTGACCAGTTGATAGTGCTGCCTGGATTGCACCAGCACCTTAAATCCGTCCTGACACAGACGAATGTTGCCTAGGACTTTCCCAGACTTGATGAGTTCAACCAGCCCCGCTCGAAAGTCGATCGTTGCTGCTGATTGCCGCACATAAAAAGGAGGCAGTTTCTCCTTTCGCTGTTTCACTTCATTCTCCTTTGCTTCCGCTACCTGGTCCTCGTCAGGCAGTCCAGCGAACTTGTTGTTCTTCAATAGCTGCTCCTCGTGCGACGAAGAGTTCTCCTCCTCCTCATCCATCGGTACAGTACCGTCGCTCTTTTTCGTCTTTTTGCTGTTCGATGTCACTTCCAAAAGCACCTTCCTTTTGGAAATCCCGGTTTTTGGCCATCAGTTGAGGCCTCAACCTTCCTTTGGAAATTCCCACTTTTTGCCTGCTTGAGCCGCAGGTAGGGCAATATTGCCGGCGTTTTGCGCCGGGACGCGACGAGTCATGTTGATTCAGACAACCTTCACCAACGAATGCTCGGATAACAATCGTGATCTCGTAGTTGAGTCCCTTAGCCAGGTGCAAAATCGCCACCGATAAATACATGTCCAGGGAACTACGTTTGTGTGCTGCTCCAGTTCGCCTGCGTTGCGTTTGGCCACGTCGCTAATGTGGCCTAGCAGGAGGAAGTTCGGTCGAAGCTAGCTGATTCCACTGGCCATCATGGTCGCACGGGAACCCGTTTCGCAACGAAAAGGTTCAACCCGAACACGACCGCATACATGAACTGACCACGTCCGTGATATTTTCGGTGGTGTCAAACACCACGGTTACACCGGCCACTAATGTAAAACACGGGGCTTACATTCCAGTGACCACCGGAGAAAAAGATGCTGCTCACAAGGATAGACTTCTGCAAGAAAAAATTAAATTATTATTATTATTATTATTCTAGCTTAATTTAACTTACCGTTCTATTGCAATCAAATTTTACGGGAACAAGTCCGACAGCACTTCTTAACTGGACGCACTCAATTTTCACACTAAAATAATCACGTAGATATTAGGCCGAATGGCGCACTCGAGTCACGTTGCAGTTACATTTCAAAACACATAAAAGTTACATAGACAACCCTAGTGGAAAAATACTATATGGTTTTTCACGTAACTTCAACGTGAAAACATTTTTCTGCCAGTACACTTTCACATTATTTATACGTGTGTCACGTAAAACAGACCTAGTGAGGGGAAAATCGTTGTTACGTGCCACTCAAAATAATCCACACGTTGATGCTACGTGAAAAATCACGTAACCCCGATTTTCCCCTCGCTAGGCTCGTTTTACGTGACACACGTAAAAATAATGTGAAAGTGTACCGGCTAAAAAATGTTTTCACGTTGAAGTTACGTGAAAATCCTTATAGTATTTTTCCACTAGGTTTTTTCATGTAGCTTCTATGTGTTTTGAAATGTAACTTCAACGAGACTCGAGTGTGCCATTCGGCCGAAATTTCTACGTGATACTTTTAGTATGAAAATTGATGGCGTACGGTGAAGACCTGCTGCCAGACTTGTGCTAGTGAAATTTATTTCGAAATGAAACAGACGGTAAGTTAAGTTAACTTTGAATAATTATATTTATAATTAATGATTTTTTTGCAGAATCCGATCTATGCATCCTTTTTCCGGCGGCCACTGGAATTCTGGCCAATTTGAACCTTACCAACCGGTGCTTCCGTGGTGCAAAATGCCACGGATGTGGCCAACGGGTTGCGATCACCCTCTCGTCGGTCCTGGCCAGTCGACGCCAAAGGTGTTCCAACTTTAGTAAATCCTACGCAGTTTGGCGAAACCGTCGATTGGCGACTAAAGTTAAGGTAAAGGTTTAGACTTTTAACATAGCTTCGTGTTAGTTGAGCCTCAATGTATCTCCCATTTCAGTACCCATCTCGTGGCCAACAGGACTGATGTAACGCAAGACCATGAACTGGTTTCGCTGCTACCGGTGGTAATTCTGCGTGTGGCCAAGAGACTCGACAGCACATCGCTGAGGTGACGCGATCACCGGCAGCCAACAGCAGCGCCGAAGGTCACGACCCGCGTTCTTTGTAGGGACAGGCCGAGAAAGAAGTCCTTTACGTGTTATCAGTTTGTTACCGACGAAAAAGCAACAGAAAAATTCAATAAAATTTTGATTTTAAATTAAATCGTGCATCGCCCTTCTTTTTCGAACAAAAGAAAAAAATTGAAATCAGACCACAGGACTAAAAGGTTCCTATAAAGTTTACTAAAACGTTCATATAGGTTTCACTAGCTGAAACATTAAGCTTTCACATGTCAAACACGTAGATTGAACGTGAATCGACCGGTCCAAGCAAATTTCATTTCTACTAAAGCTATCACGTAGAAGGTACGTGAAAACTCTAGTGGAAAAATACTACATAACTTTTCAGGTAACCTCAACGTTAATATTTTTTGAGTGTGATTTTTCAGGTAGCATCAACGTGTGGAATATTTTGAGTGTACTCAATAAGGGAACATCCACAAACCACGTGGACACTTTTTGGAAATCTCAACACCCCCTAAAGTGTCCACGTGGTTTATGGATGGTCCCTAACGGGGTAAATTATTTGTTTGTAAACTGCTAGCTTATTTTTCAAAGAAAGCTTTGATTTTCTGTTAATTAAAGGGTACAAGCACCTAATGAGAATACTGCACTTATTCAATATTTTGTCTACATGCTGCCGAAACAAAAGTTTCGAGTCAAGTATGAGACCTAAGTAGACAACTTCCTTTGACCAGGGTATCGAAATATCATTCATTTTTACCAAAACATCATCCTTTGGTGCAAATCTGGCCGATTTGGAAAGAGGAAAAATGATGGTTTGAGTTTTGGCTGCATTTATGCGAATTTTCCAGTCGCCAAAGTATTCGGAAAGAACGTCAAGACCATTCTGAAGACGGCCATCTAAATATCTGGTTATTTTAACCTTATAAATAACGGCAGTATCATCAGCAAAAAGTGACAACACACCATTACCAGGAAGAGTAGGCAAATCAGATGTAAAAATATTGTACAGAAGTGGGCCAAGAATACTTCCTTGGGGAACCCCAGCATCAATGTTGAATAATCCAGAAGCAATCCCATTCAGAAAAACCCTGAACGATCTCTCCGAAAGATAGTGCTGGATAATTTTGATAAGATACATTGGAAAACCGTATAAATACAGTTTATGTATCAAACCATCATGCCAAACATTGTCAAAAGCCTTCTCAACATCCAACAAAGCCATAGCAGTTGATTTAGACTCAAGCTTGTTCTGCTTGATGATTTTGGTTACTCTCGTAAGCTGACGAGCAGTATTATGTCCCTTACTTCCTCACCAGTAACATGCATGGGAATCTGCAGGAAATTCAAAGGTAGAGTCATTGATTGTTGAAATACTATTGGCAACTGATGTTTCTTTACGACTGGTCATGGAAGCGCCAAGATTATGAGAACTAACAAAATGAAGCCTAAGTGCATTTGCCTTTTCCTCGGATGTAATCAAAGGAGAATCCTCAACAATAAGAGGAGGAATAGGCTTTGGTTTGTTTTTAAGAACTTTTGAAAGTTTCCAAAATGGTTTTGAATAATTCCCAAGCTGGCATACATGTTTTGAAAATTCTTGATTTCTGATATTGTCAAGTCGGTCTTGTACACCCAAAGTTTAAGAACAAGGGGATAGTCCTCACGAGAAGAAACGTGAGGAAAGTGCTATTTTGCGAGAGTATAGTCCTGTCGCGTGTTCATTTGTTCATTGGAACAGTTCATCGTATTGAGTGGCTTGTATGGACAAATGACCGCCACTTAGTCACCGAACCATGTCAGCCCAAACAGCAAAGGCACGGTTCAATATGCCGAAGGTCTTGGGTTCGAGTTTCGGTACCAATACTTTTTTTTTTGATAGATAAACTTTTTTTTGAAGATGAACCCATGAGTAAAGTACTCTCGGTAGTGTCGGGATTTATTTTCTCAGTCCGCACACAGTACCATTTTACTACCGAATCGTGCTATTTACCCTCTCGTATGCCGATGTCCAGTTCTGGGTGTATGATTTTGTTCAAATTGTTCACTGAAATCTTTTTTCATAGCCCCCAGTCCGTTGATATTGTCTCCTATAAACATTCCTAAGTCTAATCAAGTGTTTAGTATCTAATTCAATATCAGTTACCTTAAAATTAACAGGAACCTCCCGAACGTTGGCAGCCTCTGCTTGGTTGATAGCCTGCTGGATCACCTCCAGCGAACGATCAATATCGGTAGAAGTTTCCGGTTGTTGATCATAGTCTATGTTGCTGTCGACCACTTCCTGAAACTGCTGCCAGTCAACGTTGTGGTAATCTTTCCGGGTTGGTTGCCGCTGCTCCAACCTCCACAACCACTGGATAGTGATCAGAACTCAACTCTTCAAACACCTCAGGATGAGCCACGTTCTCAGCCATATTGGTTATGAATAAGGCTACCAACTCTTGCTGAGCAAAAATCCGTACACTTTGCCGTTGTGACACCATGGTATAACAAAAACTGTCAATTAATTATTTAGATAAATTAAATTTAAAAAAAATGAGAATTAAAAATATAAAACTGTGTTGTTTTTACAGCTAACAAATTTCACAAAATGCTATCAGAGTGCTAATGACTTTCACGTTTAAAAGTATTCATAAAATAAACTGTGATTTGAATCAAATCATTATGTTCTTCTTTTTTTTTTGATAAACGTTTAAAAGTTTACGAAATGTCAAGTTTGCTTTTACGAATAATATCGTTCTTAGTGTTTTCACGAACTCTTTTCCAGAGTTTTTTTTATTGAAAAGGTCCTATAACATGTAAAACACAATAGTTTATAGGACCTTTAAAAAAATTCTAGATTTGTTAATTAAAATGTTCAAATGTTTTCACAAGTTTTAGAAAGCCTTTGGAAAAGGGATACATATATACAGTAAGGAATTTCTAAAAGAAGAATTCTAGAGTTTTTTTAAAAGGTCCTTTTGTAGGAATCTAACCCTGGTCAACACTGGCTGACAGATCAACTATGGTTGACATCGAGAGATGAGAAGAATGGGGGAGTCGATATCAGAGTGTAACGCGGTCAGGCACGCTAGTGGTGGCGGCAATAAAGATAATTATTAGCCGCCAGTAATGTCTTTTATTTATTGATCCGTGTCTTCCCTCTGGGCCAAATGTCTACATTGGCGACGAGGAGAAAAATGTAGTGAAAGTGCAAGTGGAAGTGTCTCAGGGAATCCTAAAGAAAGGTAACTTTTTGGTGTGAAAAGGCGGAGGAAGAGGAAGTATCAAACCAACCGTTTGTAAGTATGTGTGCCTTGTATTTTGGAGATTGTGAAAGGTCCTGTATGTGTAAATCTGTATGTAGGTCTGTATGTGTGAACAAGGGAGCGAATGTAGCTCAACGAAAAAAAATAAAACAAAATGTGCGTTTGTTTACGTGGTTGCACGGTCATTGAGTGTCAGTTAGGCTCTGCTGGAATGTAAGCTTTTGTACCTAGTTTTGGGTAACAATAACAAACGGCCTCCCAGTCGCGACGTTCTAGCAGGATTCTGGCAGAACCAGCTCAACTAGAATATTTCGTGACTGGGCTGTAGGTTATTTGAATAGGCTGCCAGGCAGGTTGACAAGTTGCGCAGATACTTTAGTTTATTTCTGGGGAACATTTGGTAGTTGGCCGGTGGTTTCAGATAGAAAATGTTTCTACTGGTGCATTTGTTTAGAAGTTGGTTTAGCACGGGCGCTGCACTTAGTTCGACATTCAATTCTAGTTCGATCAAATAATATTATGTAAACGATTTGACAGTAACCGGTGCAAACTTGAACGAACGTAACATATGTGAAAATTCTAAGAGGAAGGCATAATTATTTTGCGTTTGAAACACGTTGTGGTCCTTGTTTTGGAGTGGTGTAGTATTCGGGTGATTTAAACCTGAAAAGTGAGGATGGCTTAGTGCCGGGATGGCTTAGTGCCGGTGGGATGGCTGTGCCGGTGGGATGGCTTAGTGCCGATGGCTTAGTGCCGGTGGGTGGCTTAGTGCCGGAGGTTGGCTTAGTGCCGGTGGGATGGCTTAGTGCCGGTGGGATGGCTTAGTGCCGGTGGGATGGCTTAGTGCCGATAGGATGGCTTAGTGCCAATGGGATGGCTTAGTGCCGATAGGATGGCTTAGTGCCGGTGGGTGGCTTAGTGCCGGAGGTTGGCTTAGTGCCGTGGGATGACTTAGTGCCGATAGGATGGCTTAGTGCCGGTGGGTGGCTTAGTGCCGGAGGTTGGCTTAGTGCCGGTGGGATGGCTTAGTGCCAATGGGATGGCTTAGTGCCGATAGGATGGCTTAGTGCCGGTGGGTGGCTTAGTGCCGGAGGTTGGCTTAGTGCCGTGGGATGACTTAGTGCCGATGGGTGGCTAAGTGCCGGTGAGGGGGCTTAGTGCCGGAGGTTGGCTTAGTGCCGTGGGATGACTTAGTGCCGATGGGTGGCTAAGTGCCGGTGAGGGGGCTTAGTACCGGTGAGGAGGCTTGTAGATGTTCGCGCATGCCTGGCGGAGAGATGGCTCGTGAATATAGCATGAGCATGAGCATGAGAGATCACCCATGGTTGCCCCTCCGTTGCTGAACAGAACCGTAATATCCTTTCAGCACTACTGATTATATGCTTCGACGATCTAGTGGTGTTTCCCTTATCAACAGCATGTATGAATGCGCTGAAAAGATAAAACACCATGATTGCTTAAGCTAGATCAGTTGCGAATAGGTAACAGTCATTGGCCACCAACGGCGCCCGCCATGTCAGTTTGTAGATCTCGATTTTAAGGGACGGGAATGTTAGTTAGCGCAGGTTGCTACTAGGGCAGCTGATTTACTCTGTGCTTACACCCCACAAGCGCCAGGAACCTGAAAATTTGTTAGTAGGATAGGGTGTTTGGTCAGGATTCATCATAGAAGATGATGATGCGACCCAAAATCATAGTGTTTGTTGAAAGGTATTATGTTTTAATCTCAAGGCAAGCAATCGGATGCTGCGGATGAGTCATTTCCCGTTAATCGGCTGTTAACTTTAATTGAAATGGATTTATCTTAGACAGCCGGCTGTGGAAAGATAGAACCAAAATTATTTGTAATTAAATGATGAAGAATTTAACAGTCTGACTTTTTAATTGAGATGTTTTTACGAGTTTTACATGATTCATGTTTAGTGGGGTACTGATTAACGAAGCGAACGACGAGTTACGATGTTTATCGAGCTGAAATGGTATGATAAGGTTTTGTTGTTATTGCACACCGACGACGAACGCGAAAAACCCTGCGACCCGACCGAAAGGCATCGCAAATAAGACTGGCTCAATTGTCATCGATGACAACCAGAACCAGCCGCACTTTTACACACATACACGCACGCAAAAAAAAACGAAAAACACACCGACGACGAACGCGAAAAAACACGACCCGACGGAAAGGCATCGCAAATCAAACTGAGGAAATGGAGAGAAAGAAAATAACATAAAAATAAAACCTAATCACATAAAACCTACTCACATAAAACCAATCACCCCATGCACATAAAAAGCAACAGAAAAGAGACGAAAATTATCACGAAAAACAGGACTGCGCGTCCACCGAAGCACCGCACTTGATGGCATTATTCAATTATTATGCCCAATCACCTCATGCACACAAAGAGCGACACAAAAGAGACGAAAATTATCACGAAAAACAGGACTGCGCGTCCACCGAAGCACCGCACTTCTGATGGCATTATTCAATTATTATGCCCAATCACCTCATGCACAAAGAGCGACACAAAAGAGACGAAAATTATCACGAAAAACAGGGCTGCGCGTCCACCGAAGCACCGCACTTCTGATGGCATTATTCAATTATTATGCCCAATCACCTCATGCACACAAAGAGCGACACAAAAGAGACGAAAATTATCACGAAAAACAGGACTGCGCGTCCACCGAAGCACCGCACTTCTGATGGCATTATTCAATTATTATGCCCAATCACCCCATGCACACAAAGAGCGACACAAAAGAGACGAAAATTATCACGAAAAACAGGACTGCGCGTCCATCGAAGCACCGCACTTCTGATGGCATTATTCAATTATTATGCCCAATCACCTCATGCACACAAAGAGCGACACAAAAGAGACGAAAATTATCACGAAAAAACAGGACTGCGCGTCCACCGAAGCACCGCACTTCTGATGGCATTATTCAATTATTATGCCCAATCACCTCATGCACACAAAGAGCGACACAAAAGAGACGAAAATTATCACGAAAAAACAGGACTGCGCGTCCACCGAAGCACCGCACTTCTGATGGCATTATTCAATTATTATGCCCAATCACCTCATGCACACAAAGAGCGACACAAAAGAGACGAAAATTATCACGAAAAAACAGGACTGCGCGTCCACCGAAGCACCGCACTTCTGATGGCATTATTCAATTATTATGCCCAATCACCTCATGCACACAAAGAGCGACACAAAAGAGACGAAAATTATCACGAAAAAACAGGACTGCGCGTCCACCGAAGCACCGCACTTCTGATGGCATTATTCAATTATTATGCCCAATCACCCCATGCACACAAAGAGCGACACAAAAGAGACGAAAATTATCACGAAAAAACAGGACTGCGCGTCCACCGAAGCACCGCACTTCTGATGGCATTATTCAATTATTATGCCCAATCACCCCATGCACACAAAGAGCGACACAAAAGAGACGAAAATTATCACGAAAAAACAGGACTGCGCGTCCACCGAAGCACCGCACTTCTGATCGGAGAGATGGCTCGTGAATATATGCTGTAAAGCCTGTGGGAGAAGAGCCTTGTGATTGTCCACTCATGCCTGGTGGAGAGATGGCTTGTGAATGATTACATGGAAGCCTGATGAAGAGGAGGCTGGTGGATGTTCACTCATGCCTGGCGGAGAGATGGCTCGTGAATATCTGCTGTAAGACCTGGGGAAGAAGAGGCTTGTGATTGTCCACTCGTGCCTGGTGGAGAGATGGCTTGTGGATGATTACATGGAAGCCTAGTGAAGAGGAGGCTGGTGGATGTTCACTCATGCCTGGCGGAGAGATGGCTCGTGAATATCTGCTGTAAGACCTGGGGAAGAAGAGGCTTGTGATTGTCCACTCGCCTGGTGGAGAGATGGCTTATGGATGATTACATGGAAGCCTGGTGAAGAGGAGGCTGGTGGATGTTCACTCATGCCTGGCGGAGAGATGGCTCGTGAATATCTGCTGTAAGTCCTGGGAAGAAGAGGCTTGTGATTGTCCACTCATGCCTGGTGGAGAGATGGCTTGTGGATGATTACATGGAAGCCTGGTGAAGAGGAGGCTGGTGGATGTTCACCATGCCTGGCGGAGAGATGGCTCGTGAATATCTGCTGTAAGGCCTGTGGGAGAAGAGCCTTGTGATTGTCCACTCATGCCTGGTGGAGAGATGGCTTGAGGATGATTACATGGAAGCCTGGTGAAGAGGAGGCTGGTGGATGTTCACTCATGCCTGGCGGAGAGATGGCTCGTGAATATCTGCTGTAAGACCTGGGGAAGAAGTGGCTTGTGATTGTCCACTCATGCCTGGGGGAGAGATGGCTTGCGGATAATTACACGGAAGCATGATGATGAGGGGCTTCTGGATTTTCACTCTGCCTAGCGTATAGATGGCTTGTTAATATTTAGGCTGCAGGCTTGTGTATGATCATCGAAAGAAGAAGTTAGAAATATTTATTATTCGTCAACATTGTAACATTGTCGTAAGTAACAGTTACGGCTAAAGTTAGGAATTCAAGGTACAAACTACAAGGACTTTTAAGGAAGTTCAGAGTGCCATTAGGGATCATTTTAGTTAGTTTAGTTTAGTCATTTAGTTGAAACGATTGAAAAGTAACAGGAAATTTTAGGGTATTTGGGAATTCGCTTGGGTGCAGGCGTGGTCGAATGGTTACGCGGTTCGCGTTGTAAGCGGATGATCAGGGTTCGTTTCTCTTCTTCTAATGCTTTCCATTCGGATGGGGAGTAAAACGTTGGTCTTCGCCCTTAGTTGTTGTTAGGCCGTGGAGTCATTCCAGACGTAGAAGTCGTCTCCCTGGTATACGAACAAACAACACACCAAACCAAACCTGCTCCGGTAGAGTCGCTTGTCGGCGGCTGGACTTGCAATTCAAAGGTAGTCAGATCGAATCCGTGGGTGAAGGAGTAAAAAGAGGTTTGGGTGCTCTCTCCATTCAAGCCTTCAGACTACTAGGTGCGAGCAGAAACTTACAATAGGGGCCATAAAAGATCTGGGAACGTTAAAGTGGAAGGTTTGTTTTGCTGGTTGTTTTTAATTCGTTAAGGTTATGTACCCATCAAACGTATACAAGAGGCAAGATATTGTGTTCTAATAATATAGAAGTTGTAAAGCCAAACTTTAACCCGCTCTAAAATACTATAACACAATCAGTGATTAAACCTACAAAATACCTTTTTTTTATTACTGAGTTTCATTAGCAACAGGTCACAGGAGGAGGAGGTTCTGCAAGCACACGTAGTTCGTTCGGAGAGGTCTTACTGCGTTAGGCCGAATTCCGCGTGAACAACACACAGAGGAGAAAAATGAACCACGAGCTAGTGCAGCTCAACGGCAAACCGGGTTTTCAGAGAGTCACCTGGGTCGTGCGCATGGCAAGAGAGCCAGGCGGGCGGGGTGCCGAACTAGACGGAGTGTGTGCGGCTCGGAGCCGAGTTGGCTGGCGGCTCACCTGGAGACTGCTGATGAGCTAAGGGATGTCCTTAAGATTTGAAGGAGGATGGTTGCAAGATAGGGTTCTGTTTGGGGGTGCGAAGTTGTCTGCGTATTCCAGAATTATCAGGTTGACGGACCCAATTCCGCTATAATTTGATTGTAGAAATAGTAATGTGTTGCTGTAAGTAATTTTGTAGACGCTGCTTTATGAGGTTGATTAAATGCTTGAGAATGTGTGACAGGAGTAATGATGCAGGGGGCTCTGATTGATAGGCACCGTGAAATTGTTAATAATCGGTAACTCCATAAGACAAGGAATGAGAAATATCTTATATTCAATTCATGTTTATTATTTGTACTTATCATAATACATTTTGCTTAACTAATTACAAAATGCAGAGTTTTGGAGATACTTACAGCTACAAAATAGTCCAGATACAATCATTGGACGAAATAAGTTCAGTAATTTCAATCAATTAAGCGAGAGCAGATAAAACTGTTTAAAACAACTGTCACTTTTGCTAGGGGAGAAGAAAAAGGATTAGTTTATATCACAGCAAATTTGTCAGTTCGTTACTGAAGGCTGAGACTTTAACACGGTATATGAGCCCATCAGCTCTTGCAGCGCAAAGAACTGCTCCAGCTTGTTTCGGCAAATAACTTATTTGAGCGACTGTTAATGTTTTAAGATATAGAATTGTGAAACGATAGTTGAGGATTATCTTTATTCATTCAAATCTACCGGACTCAAAACAAAGGAAAAAAAAAACAAGTCATTTTCAGAAAGAGGCTGAAGCAAGGGTCTTATAAAATCCAATATTATTTGCATTGTGTCCATAAAAAAATACTATCTGGAAAAATGCTGCGTACAAGATTTTAGACCCATTAATTTATTGAGTGAATTTGCTCAAATTATAGGAAAATAGGGAAACGCTTAGCATTCTATTTACTTTAAATTAAATTGTTTTAAGTGAAGGAGGAGGTAGTACTAGATCGATAGGATAGCGGTTAACGGTAGGGAGTATGAATTTACAATTACAAGATTAATAAATGTGACGGAGCAACAATTAAATTAAACAACTAAGAAAGGAGAGTGAAAGGACAAAACTTCATTGAGTGAAATGGCTTAGTTCAAAGTTCAAAGGACGTGACAAAAGATTATACTGTAAACATAAATGCTCGTTTGACTCAACAAAAGATATAAGATTATAATACGATTGTTATCCACAAATACTAGATTAAAAGTAAATCCACTCGTGTGTTCAGATCAGGGCAATTATGAGGACAATCTAATTTGCTTAACTGTTAAATTATCAATTGTAAAGTATCTATCATTTTCAAGGAAGAGAGGGATGTAGGAATCTAACCCTGGTCAACACTGGCTGACAGATCAACTATGGTTGACATCGAGAGATGAGAAGAATGGGGGAGTCGATATCAGAGTGTAACGCGGTCAGGCACGCGAGTGGTGGCGGCAATAAAGATAATTATTAGCCGCCAGTAATGTCTTTTATTTATTGATCCGTGTCTTCCCTCTGGGCCAAATGTCTACACCTTTCAACATATAAAAGACAATAGTTCAAAAACTCTAGAATTATTGATAATCAAGTTTGAATTGAGGAAACCCCGGAAAACTCTCCCTTTTAAATCAAACTCACAAAAAAATAAAAATTTCTAGTTAACAAAAGCTTGGACCAAGTAAAAAAAACAATTTAATGATTAAAAAGCCGGGACCATGGTGTAGGGGTAAGCGTGGTTGCCTCTCACCCAGTCGGCCTGGGTTCGATCCCAGAAGGTCCCGGTGGCAAATTTTGAGACGAGATTTGTCTGATCACGCCTTCCGTCGGACGGGGAAGTAAATGTTGGCCCCGGTCTAACCTAGAGGTTAGGTCGTTAGCTCAGTCCAGGTGTAGGAGTCGTCTCCCTGGGCCCTGCCACGGTGGAGTCGCTGGTAGGCAGTTGGACTCACAATCCAAAGGTCGTCAGTTCGAATCCCGGGGTGGATGGAAGCTACGGTGTAAAAAGAGGTTTGCAATTGCCTCAACAATCAAGCCTTCGGACACCTAGTTTCGAGTAGGAATCTCGCAATCGAGAACGCCAAGGCAATGCTGTAGAGCGAATAATTTGATTTTTTGATTAAAAAGTTGTTAAAATTCTGTACAAATCCGTATTATGCGTAAAATTCCCTACACAAATTCCGGCCTGTTAAAAATCCGCGAAGAGGTTCAAAAATCCGTACAGTTGGTAGCCTTACTAATGAAGAAGTCGATGATTGAGTGATTCCCAGACCGAGCCACCCTCGTTGGACGATCTGGACTCACAACGTTGTAGTATCCGTTTTGCAGATCGTTGTGCAGAATCACTCCGTTCCGATTCCTCCTGCTGTTGCCCCAATGCTTCGCGTTGAGGTCACCAGCAATGATGTACTTTGCGCTCAGCCGGGTCAGCTTCTGGATATCGCCCTTCAGTTTTGCTGCTGAACCATCTCTGGAATTCACCTGACGTGGGCAGTATGCAGCAATGAAGAGTACTGGGCCAACAGAAGTGGAAATTTCCACCCCAACGGCCTCGATGATGTCCAGCTTGAAGTGTGGCAGCCGACGTGGCTTGAGATCACGATGAACCTGGTCCTGTCGAGCTGCGACGCAATCTTGTAGTTTTGCAGATAAACTTTTTCACCGGGCTTCAGATGAGTTTCTGTGATGGCAGCTACGTCGATCTCCTTCTCGCGAAGAAAATCCATCAGCTCTAAATTCTTCCTCCTAATGAAGCAAGCGTTCCAAATCAGCAGCTTGAGGGACCTACGATCCATACTGGATGACGTACGAGGTCAGCACTTCAATTTGCTGGGTCTTGGTTTTGCATCCACGCAGTGCAGCGGACATCTGTTTGAAAATATTGAGGAGTTTGGTTGAGGTGTAAAGATCATTACCATTTTCCTCAACTGCTGGTTCTTGGGTTGGTCTTGGCTCCTGGCTGAAGCCCGGTGGTGACGGTCTCGGCTCCTGGCTGAAACCCGGCCGCGGTTGATTCATCTCTGCTCTCTTCCTGGGATCCAACGGCAACGGTGCCAAGTTCGGGACCTGGCGTCGCGGTTGAAGAGGTGGAAAATTTTGCTCCACCAAAGCTGGAGCAGTTCTACAACGCTGAGGCTGATTCTTCGTCGATGCTTGCTGGCGAATTTTCACGAACTCAGCTCTCTTGGGGCATTTTCGGTCGGTTGACGAGTGCAGTTGCAGTTGAGGCACTTCACCAGCGAATCTTGGATGCACTGGGATGTGATGTGCGCATCGGTGCCACATTTGGCGCAACGACGCTTTAGGTTGCAGTTCTTACCTCCGTGCCCAAAGCCCAGGCAGTTGAAGCATTGTGTGACGTCACGGTGCACTGGTCGGTAACGCTCCCACGACACGATAATGTTGAAAACCGCTCGAATTGCCTTGAGCTCAGGATTCGTCGTCGATCCCTTAGCCAAATGCAGCAGGTAGAGCTGGTCACGGTACTTGATGTCTTTGTTGCGTCGGCTCATTTTGTGCACGGCCAACACATCCAGTTTCAAAACTTTTAGCTCGGCAGCTAATTCCTCCACTGGCATGTCGTACAGACCTCTGACGACGATTTTGTACGGCTTATCCATGACGACATCATGGGTAAAGTACTCCGCCTCGTTTTTGGTCAAGTAATCCTTGACCAGTTGATAGTGCTGCCTGGATTGCACCAGCACCTTAAATCCATCCTGACTCAGACGAATGTTGCCTTGGACTTTCCCAGACTTGATGAGTTCAACAAGCCCCGCTCGAAAGTCGATCGTTGCTGCTGATTGCCGCACATAAAAAGGAGGCAGTTTCTCCTTTCGCTGTTTCACTTCATTCTCCTTTACTTCCGCTACCTGGTCCTCGTCAGACAGTCCAGCGAACTTGTTGTTCTTCAAAAGCTGACGAAGAGTTCTCCTCCTCCTCATCCATCGGTACAGTACCGTCGTTCTTTTTCGTCTTTTTGCTGTTCGATGTCACTTCCAAAAGCACCTTCCTTTTGGAAATCCCCGGTTTTTTGCCATCAGTGGAGGCCTCAACCTTCCTTTTGGATATTCCCACTTTTTTGCCTGCTTGAGCCGCAGGTAGGGAGATATTGCCGGCGTTTTGCGACGAGTCATGCTGAATAAGACAACCTTCTCCAACGAATGCTCGATTAACAATCGAAAAACACATTCTTGTTTTTTGATTTTCAAATTGTTTGAAATGAGCATAAAGTGAATAAAAACATGTCAATATCTGGCACAGAGAAGGATGCATCTTTATTCTGGCTGATAATTGAAAAATTAGGCATTCTCAGATTTATCTGACAACCTGGTTTCAAATTTTGTGTTTACAAATGTTGTACATGGGTAATTCTCCGCCAACTCACACAGCAGTTGCCCCGACCCCTCTTCGATTTGCGTGAAACTTTGTCCTAAGGGGTAACTTTTGTCCCTGATCACGAATCCGAGGTCCGTTTTTTGATATCTCGTGACAGAGGGCGGTACGACCCTTCCATTTTTGAACATGTGAAAAAGAGGTGTTTTTCAATAATTTGCAGCCTGAAACGGTGATGAGATAGAAATTTGGTGTCAAAGGGACTTTTGTGTAAAATTAGACGCCCAATTTGATGGCGTACTCAGAATTCCGAATAAACGTATTTTCATCGAAAAAACACTAAAAAAGTTTTAAAAATTCTCCCATTTTCCGTTACTCGACTGTAAAAATTTTTGGAACATGTCATTTTATGGGAAATTTAATGTACTTTTCGAATCTACATTGTCCCAGAAGGGTCATTTTTTTCATTTAGAACAAAATTTTTCATTTTAAAATTTCGTGTTTTTTCTAACTTTGCAGGGTTATTTTTTAGAGTGTAACAATGTTCTACACAATGTTGTAGAGCAGACAATTACAAAAATTTTGATATATAGACATAAGGGGTTTGCTAATAAACATCACGAGTTATCGCGATTTTACGAAAAAAAAGTTTTGAAAAAGTTGGTCGTCATCGATCATGGTCCACATTCATGGTCACCCGCGACAGACACGGACGACGAAACAAAGAGAAACGCAAAAAGTAACTTTTTCAAAACTTTTTTTCGTAAAATCGCGATAACTCGTGATGTTTATTAGCAAACTCCTTATGTCTATATATCAAAATTTTTGTAATTGTCTGCTCTACAACTTTGTAGAACATTGTTACACTCTAAAAAATAACCCTGCAAAGTTAGAAAAAACACGAAATTTTAAAATGAAAAATTTTGTTCTAAATGAAAAATGACCCTTCTGGGACAATGTAGATTCGAAAAGTACATTAAATTTCCCATAAAATGACATGTTCCATAATTTTTACAGTAGAGTAACGGAAAAAGGAGAATTTTTAAAACTTTTTAGTGTTTTTTCGATGAAAAATACGTTTATTCGGAATTCTGAGTACGCCATCAAATCGGGCGTCTAATTTTACACAAAAGTCCCTTTGACACCAAATTTCTATCTCATCACCGTTTCAGGCTGCAAATTGTTGAAAAACACCTCTTTTTTCGCATGTTCAAAAATGGAAGGGGTCGTACCGCCCCTCCGTCACGAGATATCAAAAAACGGACCTCGGTTTCGTGATCAGGGACAAAAGTTACCCCTTAGGACAAATTTTCACGCAAATCGAAGAGGGGTCGGGGCAACTTTTCCCGATTTCGTGTGAGTTGGTAGAGAATTACCCACATGCAGTGTGTAATATTAAGAGTCTATTTTCCCGAAGGAGATGTGCATGCTTTTGCATGCGTTTTTACTATCGGGTTTTTTGCTGTGTACGTACACGCAAAAAAATATTTTGTAGAATCAGCCTGTACGAGGTTTGATTCAACAAAATTTTTGTTGAATATGATCAACGCCGATTTTGCGTTAAAACAAACCTTGATTTTCATTTGTTGTTTTGAAAAAGTTTCTTTGACGTTTACCGTTTCAACAAAAATCTTGATTTTCAATCAACAAAACGTTTTGTTGATTCAAATATGCCTTATATTTCTGCGTGTAGCTATCTGAGTAGGTGTTCATCGAGTGAAAGGGAATTATTTAAGAGGATTTTTTTTTTGTAGAACTATCTGAGTAGGTGTTCATCGTGTAAAAGGGAATTATTTAAGAGGAAGTTTTTTGTAGATTTTGCACGGTTTGTTCTGGAGGTCGTATAGAGGTGCCCCGATTTGAATGAAACTTTTAGCGTTTTCTTGTCTATCGACAAATTAAAAAGAGAGATGTGAGCCGGTCACATGGAGTGAAATTTTCACAGCTGTCATGGTAAATTTTACAGCAAAATTAAACTCCATGTTGCACTTTTAACATATCGATACATGAAATGAACCCATGCCAAATATGAGCCCTTTTCGACAAAGGGAAGTGGGGTAAAACAAGCACGATGTAACGATTTGTTTGGATCACGTTTATCAAATTACATTCGAACGCAACAAACAAACTTATATGTATCATGTAAAATATTGTGATAATTGTAAATCATACTTTTTGTTTGTTTCTCTCTTTCTTCTTCTTGATAATATGTTTCAGGGTTAAGGTTATGGAGTGTTCCGCTAAAGATGACGTTAATATTGTTGAAGTCTTTAAAACATTTTTGTCACTGTCCCGTATCATTCCGGCCAGCGGCATTAGTGAGTCGACTTCAGGACTGAAGAGGCGCTCATCGGCTTACGTTAGTGCTAGTAGTAAAGGTAGTATGCTTTTATACAAGCAATACTTTAAATTAATAAATTCTATGTTTTAAATAAATTTTAGATAAAATGAAAACCGGAAATCCGTCCATTAGTTGCGAAAGGTTTTCAAAAGAATCATCATTCTTATCTGCTGGTTGCAGCGATGAGGCTTCAACCAGTGATTCTAAATCGAAACCAAGATCTAGGTAAGTATAATTTCGTCAGATGTACGCGCAATCTGTTGTCACTTTTTATCTTATAGATCACTTATTAGGAGATCTTCAAGGAAGACAAAACAACAGATTCAGAATGCATCTGGTACAGAAGACTGCAATATTCAATAAAAAATGCAGTCATAAACGGCTCTGAAATCTAATACAAAATAAGAAAAAAATATCAAAAGCAGTCGTCTTCTACATATCGTCTGTTGTGTGCTATCTTGTGACAACGACCATTTAGTTTTTTTTCGAGAAAATTGTTTTTTAAATTTTGATGATAAATAAATACAAAACTATGAATGATGGAGTCAATCTATTTGAAGCTATCGGTTAGTATACTATCGCTTAACAAACGCTCTAAGTTTCAACTAATTTGGTTATACCACTTAAAAGATACAGTAAATTATGTAAAGGTTTTGTGATGCCTGTCCGTCGGGTCGCATGTTTTTTCGCGTCGTTCGTCGTCGGTGAGTTTGTCGGGTGAGTGCGCGCGTGTGTGTGTGAAGGTGCGGCTGGCTAGGGTTGAAAAATGACAGTTGAGCCAGTCCGTTTTGTGATGCCTGTCCGTCGGGTCGCATGTTTTTCGCGTCGTTCGTCGTCGGTGAGTTTGTCGGGTGAGGGCGCGCGTGTGTGTGTGAAGGTGCGGCTGGCTCTCAAGGTAATCCATCCTTTAAAGGTACGGCTATGTTTCTATAGCTGTATTAGTGTGAGAACGGAGAGAAAAAAATTTTGTCAGGTTTAGCTACGAAATGTAATTTTATGTAGTTTTCTCTCCGTGCACTGTCAGAGCAGAGCGGTGTGACTTCATACCGTTTATTTTGGCAGCGAATGCAAGGGAAATTTTTAGTTTTTCAAGTTTTTCGTGGATTTTAAGGAACCTGTGCCGCGCCAATGTCATCAATCCTTTGGATAACCCGGATAACGATCTGCAGAAGAATGTTTTGCAAAAAGGTTAACAAAAAGTTTGAGAAATTTTATAGTTTAATAACTTATACTTTTATTCGCAGCTGTTTCAACAATTTTTGACCCGGAAGAGTCAGTCCGAACAAGCAGAGTAAGGATCTCCGTCCGCTGGCATAGGAGGAATGGACCCGTGAAGTTGCAAGCTATTAAACGTTGGCGGCGGATGTTTTTGAGCCGTTTGATATCTTGACTTCTGGAAACCGACGGGAGCGGAACTGACGGTGGAAACGGTGGCGGAACAGATTAGCCAAACAGTGAAGGAACTAGATGGTTTGGCCAAGCATTCGGCAGTAGCAGCTCGGTGGCGTTCCTGTACGCGTTGTTCTTGTCCCGGTCGCCGTACAGCCGGCGATCACGTTCAGCATCAACCCCTTCAGCAGCAGTCTATTCCGCGCCAGCCGGGAGATACCATCAGCAGCGGCGTCAGAAGTACCACGAGTGTAAAGAGGAACGCCAAGCATTTGCCGCAGTGTACCGTGCGTCCGAAGCAAATGCTCTGAGTCGATATCTACCGAAGAACCGCCATCACTGGGACTTCGGGAATAGGAAAATTCCCAATGCACCGCCGGTTGTGGCCAACAATCAGGTGCATAAACAGCTTGAACCATAGCAGGTCGTCATGTCGACGCACGACCGGACGACTACCGCCACACATGAACTAAGCTCCCCAGCAGCTTTATCCACTTCCGCCCCAACCGCAGCGTCATGTACGGCATGACATGTACCACTTGCGCAAAATTGACCAAGACTCAAAGTGGTTTCCTGCCCAGCAGCAGCAACATAAACCGTTGATGCACCAGGTCGCAGCACGGTGTTCAAGATCAGCTGCCCTTGGGATCTTCACCCTTACATTGCAGAAGCACACGGAACCAATTAAGCGAGCGAAACTTCCTCAAATTTGGTGAACATCGAAGGAAGCATTGATGGGATATGTTATTCCTTTCCTTTGATAAACGCGGACCCTCTGAATGATCTTTGATTCACAATAAAATCACAGTCTGATAAAATCATGATTTGAAGTGTATATTTCTCTACCAATGTTCCATTTAAATTGTTTAGGATATTGTTCTATATTAACTTTTCTTTTCGCTAAAGCTATGATTTTCATTCATTTTTTCTTTTTGTATGGACTTACTTCAATAATTGAATAATTATTGTCGATTCCCTTCCCCAACCACCACCCTCCCAAAATGGTACACGTGGTTTATGTGTTAGAAGTGGTTAAGTGTTTTCCATCTAGAAATCAATAAAATTCTCGGTTAAATCTTTCGCAACTTTTTCAAAACACGATTTTCATGCAAAACATGCTTTTGATCAATTTGTTGCGTAATAAAAGTTTTCTAGAAATGCATAAAACATACAATTTAATTAATTTTCCATTCATTTTGTATATCATCATATAGTAGCAAGAACGGTATGACGTCATCACCAGAGGCATCGCGAATGTTGACACTTTTTTGCTTACTAATACCCCGTTCGCACGGGCGAGTTATAGCCGGTTATAAGACCAAAAGTGGTTATAACTCTTAAAACCGGCTATAACTCTGGTTTTGCCCATACAACGAGCTGTCAGATTAAAACTGGGTTTAAAAGTTATAACCTAGGTAAAACTGCTCGAAAAAGGGGTTTGGCTGCTTGAATTTCACAAAACCCAACTAGCAGGCCTAGGAAAACCTTTCGCAAAGTTTGACGTTGTCATGAACCAAACAAAACAACTTTTTTTCAGCTGTGAAAATCGTGACCGAATGTTTGATGGCCTCCAAATCCCGCCTCGCATCGCATCGCAGTCGATTACCCCGCTTGACGTTCTGCTGCTGACGCTTGTACGAGGAGGTGACCAACGACATCAACTTCCGAGGCAGAGCATTTTTCTGGACGGATTCCATGATCGTTCGCTGCTGGCTTGCTTCACTGCAGTCCAGATGGAACCAACTCGTGGCTAACCTTGTTTAAGAGATTCAACACCGGAAGAAGAGCGGACCTTGGGATCATGCTCCCGGAACAGAAACCGAGCTGACATTATTTCTCGTGACATGTTGCCGATGCAGTTGCAGTATGAACAGTTTTGGTTCAAGAGACCTAGCTAAGTCTCGACCACCAGCACTGGCCGCATGCCCCAAAGTTCCCGACGCAGAAGACTTCGACCAAAAGCATCCGTATGTACTTTCTCGAAACCTCATCCGTTCATCGTCACAAACTTTTACGAGATTTTGTTTCACACAGGACAACTACCGATCTCCGTTGTGCGGGGGCGTTGCTGGCCGATCAATACCCGGAACCTTGCGCGCTTCACAAGTGTGTCGATTGCTTCTATGTCAAGCTGAAGGTTCTGGACCAGCTCATGGCGGATCTACCGCCAAAAAGAGTCACTCTGTGATCACTATTCGCACGAATCGGAATTGACCACGGCGGACCTTTCCAGGTCGCGTACCCGCAGCACCGAGCTCAGCCGGTGAATTGCTTCGTTACTATCTTTGTATTTGTCACGGAGACCGTTCACATATAGAACTAGCAAAATATCTAACGATGCAAGCATTGCTGGCGGCCCTCAAACGGTTCACCGTCTGGCGTGGCAAACCGAAGCTGGCCATATACGACAACGCCAAGAACTTAGTCGGAGCAAGACGTGAGCTGAGCGACCTCGCTAAGCTGTTTCTTAGTCGGCCGTTCAAAGAAGAGAACACCGAACGAAAAAATAGAATTCAACTTTGGCAGCCAGGCTACCGCTGCTGTGAAAATCTACGATCATGTTGCACATCCTGCTGTACGACAAGTTCCAGACTGTGCTGGTTCAGATCAGAGCGATCCTCAACTCGCGTCTGATCAAGCCGCTCTCACCCCCTCGAGGCATTGACCCTAAGACGCTTCCTGATCCAGCGTTTACTCACTGATTATCTGGCTGGCAAACCATCCAGCGGTACACAGCTGCTCTGTTTAGAGAATCATCTGATCATCTTCAATTATCTGATCTAGACCTTATTCTCCTACTGCACGTGAGCGGTCGTCCACGCTCCATACAACGTTTTGGGGCGTGAGGGGTCTGAGTTTCCAAAAAAGTGTTCACGTGGTTCATGGATGGTCCTTTAGTCTATGAGACTAATACTCGAGATATTCGGAAAGAAATTACCGTATCGGATATGTCATAGTTGTCTCGCATTCTCAATTGAAAATAAAGCTGGATGGTAGGGGGAGGATGGGGGTGGTTGGAGGGTTGGGGAGTATGGTGAGGAATGTTTAATCGAATTCATCGACGACCTTTTATGTTCTTTCTCTTGAGGCGACCTGGATGGCCATCACCGAAGGCGACTACAATCTACTTGCACACACAGATGTGTTGCAGACTCATCAATACGCGGGCATGTTGGTGAACTTGACCTGTTCCAGCTTGAATTCCTGGTCGTCTATCTTGAGGCCATGCACGTAATCAGGACTCGTCCAACACTTCGCAGCAGGGCGATACCCAGGGACAGAAAATTGTTGTCCTTCTTATTGACCGTTAGCAGCCCACGGGCCACCTCCCTAATTTTGCTCAGAAATCGCTACCTCTAGTCAGACCTCAACAATGAGGCGCGGCCATTCGAACGGGCGAATTCCGATGGCAGCAACATGCCTATCAAAAAGAAGTCTTCCTAGAATTGAATTAGGTGTTACTTATAATACGGGTTGGATCGCAAGTTGTATTACCTTTTTGCTGGCGTTATAATTTGTTAACTTGAAAAGGTGAAGCAGCAAGTCGGTATCGATGAGTACAATTCAATCCATCAATTGCAGCGGTGACCAACTTCGAACCTTCGGAGTTGGCTGCATTCAAATCCAAATTATTAAAAAGAACTTATTTAAAACACATTGAACTTATGAAAATTTGAATTTAAAATACCTGCCATTCCAAACAAATCCGAAAGCGCAAAATTCCCAACAAAAAAACCAGGCCCTTCCGAAAAAAAATGCCCATGGATGGTCAAGATCCGCATCAACGCAAAACAAATCGAAAATAAATGACAACACCAAATAATCACAGCTTGCTGTAATCTGTCAAAATAGTTAAAACCCTTATAACCTCACGGGCCCGTGCGAACGGGTTGGATATAACTTGGTTTTAACTTAAAACCATTTCGTTAAAACCGGCTATAACTCGCCCGTGCGAACGGGGTATAACACTAAACCAAAGCGTTTTCAGCCGGACCTGTTAAATATACGGACATTGGCTGGCTCTGGTTGAAAAATGACAGTTGAGCCAGTCCGTTTTGCGATGCTTGTCCGTCGGGTCGCATGTTTTTTCGCGTCGTTCGTCGTCGGTGAGTTTGTCGGGTGAGGGCGCGCGTGTGTGTGTGAAGGTGCGGCTGGCTCTGGTTGAAAAATGACAATAGAGCTATCTAAGCCCGATCTCACACACACTAGCGCACCATTTGTTTTGCTGGCTGGTACAAAATTTAACCTCACTTTTTTCGTGTACGTACACGCAATACATGCGCACGTAGATAACTCTATTGAGCCAGTCCGTTTTGGGATGCCTATCCGTCGGGTCGCATGTTTTTTCGCGGCGTTCGCGTCGGTGAGTTTGTCGGGTTAGTACATGGAGTGTGTGTGTGAAGGTGCGGCTGGCTCTGGTTGTCACGATGACAGTTGAGGCAGTCCGTTTTGTGTTTTGTGACCTGTATGTTTGTCTTTTCCTTTCTATTGACGTGGCTTTTTTTTTCTTCTTAGTTAGATTGTAAAGTTCAAATATCGCGATCGTCTTTCTCGTTAGTCAGTCGGGTTTCTTTGTTCTATGACTCGCGATTGTTTCATGGGAAAATTCGTTCTTAATTGCGTTAGCATAATATAAATTATATTTGACAATTCGTTTCCCGCGAAATCACATTTTAGCATTATAGCTTGTAAAGCACGGTGACAAATATTGTTTCAACGCGATTGTTCAAGTCCTTCGGATAACTCATAACTCATCAGTAATTAATTGGTCGCTCATCTTATAAAAACTTAAAAGTATAAATAGTCTCAGGTCAACTCTACGTAAATGTGTTACGCTGAGTATAATATTTCTCCTTTTAATTACACATAATTTTGATTCTATCTTTCCACAGCCGGCTGTCTAAGATTGAATCATTTATGCTAAACTCAACACCAAATAACCGGGAATGGTCTCATCCGCATCATCCGATTGTTTGCCTTGAGAATACATAATACATCACCCTATCACTCAACGAAATTCATTGATTATTGGGCCACATCATCATCCTCTATGATGAATCCTGGCCATTACCCTTTCCCACTAACAAAATCCCAAGTAGAAGTAGTTTTTCGGCACACGCGGGGGTGTGGATATCGTATAGAACCCACCCTTGGTAGCAGCCTGTGCTAACTAACATTCCCGTCCCATTCCCTCGAGATCTACAAACTGACATGGCGGGCGCCGTTGGTGGCCAACGACTGTTTCCTATTAGCAACGGTTCTAGTTTTGATGATCGTGATGTTTTATCTTTTCAGCGCATTCATGCATGCTGTTGATAAGGAAACATTATTTGATCGTTGAAGCGTATGACCGGTTGTGTTGATAGGATATTACGGTCCTGTTCAGCAACGGAGAAGGACAACCATGGGTGGTCTCTCATGCTCATGCTCATGCTCAAAAGATACAGTAAATTATGTAAACAAAAAAAGCACGTGTCACAAGTGTGTTTTGAAAGTAAAATTGTGCTACGTGTCACAAGTGTGCACAGAATTCCCATACAAACTAAAATAAGCTCAAATCAATGGTTCAATCGACTTAATCAGTATATTTTCAAAATCAAAAGATGGAATTGCTTTAAAAAATAAGTATCAACACAAATTTGTGAAAAAATTGAAAAATTTTCCACATTTTCCAACAACATGTATGACTTGTCACAAGTGTGTACGATCATTTTGATGATAAAATGGTCTATGTCACAAGTGTGTATTGTGATATCCGGGAAACGGAAGCGTATTTCCAAAATCGGATTTAAGCATCTTGTAGTGTTTGTTAAGTATAGTAAAACGTCATCATTAACCCATTTTTGACCAAAATGGTCGTTGTTACAAGATAGCACAAAACAGACGATATGTTAAAATAAGCTTAGCATCAGTTTTCAATAGTTTGTTACGAATCAGGTGTTTTTTCAAGTTTGTTGCTTCACGTATTATAATGAATGGCAAGGTGAAGTGTGATTCCCAGAAAATATCAGTATTTTCTATAGATTCCTATAGCGAATTCATCACATTGAACCAATTTTATATCTGCAATAAAAATAAACAAAACGTCCCAACCAAGTGTTAAAACACTCAAGCTATATTATAAGGAAAAAATAAACTCAAACGTGTTTCATTTTGCAAGTTGACAGTCCTTTGAATAATATTGTCTTATGAACAATGCCACAGAGGGCGAGGTGGCAATCTAGCGGGACAAAATTAATAACGCTCTGGGGTTACGTCTAGCCCGATCATGGGTAAATAACAAAGGGAAATGTGTTATAATACCTTTCTCTGGTATCAATACATACCAAATTTTGGTATCCCTGGACCCTTTAAAATTTGTCTTAAGGATTATGCAAGTGCAAAATTTGGTATCATACCAATTTAAGGTATTGTTTTTAGATTGCTAAATTGCAGAATTTGTTAATGGTCAGTCACCACATTTTGGTATTCTTTTGGTATTACAGTATTTTATCAAATTCCTCTGAAATTATGGGAAAATTTTGACCAATTTTTACAAAATAATTAATTTTGCGCTAAAATGATGTCTTTGAGACATTCATTGAAAACGGGAAATTTCAAACTTGAATTTAAACATTTTGATATACCCCTAAAGAAATTACTTGAAAGTCAGGATACCATATTTTGGTATAAAGGTGTTTTTTTTTCAAATTCCTCAACTTGGTATTGAAATAGTTTTATTTTGTGGTATTATTTTACCCTTGGAATAACATGATTTGGTATTGTTGTACCCTACAACATACAAGACTTTGGTTTGATTTACCATCTATTACTGGGCAACCAAGGGCACATTTTGGTCCCTGTTATTTGCCCAAGTAGGGTAGAGTAGTCATCAATGTGACACGGGGAACAATTAAAAAATGGCTCTCACAAGTCGTAGTTTCAACCAATCAAGCTCTTATTTGGGGAAAGGTGTGTCTACTGGATGCACTCCTTCCATGATGGTGGTTTTGGTTATAGACGCTCCCTTGCAAAGTTCATAAATGTTTGATTTTTGGGTGCAAAAGTAAATTATGGACAAAACATACTTTTTCGCTCGTAGGCTACCATTAACACTAAAACCAGGGTTGCAAATGAGCGAGCGCTCACGGAAGGCTTGCTCGCTCCAGCTGGAGCGTGAGTTTTTATCAGGTAGCTCGTGCTCGCTCACGCTCACCGGAGCGTTAAGAATTTAAGAATTTAAGAATTTAAGAATTTAAGAATTTAAGAATTTAAGAATTTAAGAATTTAAGAATTTAAGAATTTAAGAATTTAAGAATTTAAGAATTTAAGAATTTAAGAATTTAAGAATTTAAGAATTTAAGAATTTAAGAATTTAAGAATTTAAGAATTTAAGAATTTAAGAATTTAAGAATTTAAGAATTTAAGAATTTAAGAATTTAAGAATTTAAGAATTTAAGAATTTAAGAATTTAAGAATTTAAAATTTAAAATTTAAGAATTTAAGAATTTAAGAATTTAAAATTTAAGAATTTAAGATTTAAGTTTAAATTTAAGAATTTAAGAATTTAAAATTTAAGAATTAAGAATTTAAGAATTTAAGAATTTAAGAATTTAAGAATTTAAGAATTTAAGAATTTAAGAATTTAAGAATTTAAGAATTTAAGAATTTAAGAATTTAAGAATTTAAGAATTTAAGAATTTAAGAATTTAAGAATTTAAGAATTTAAATTAAGAATTTAAGAATTTAAGAATTTAAGAATTTAAGATTTAAGAATTTAAGAATTTAAGAATTTAAGAATTTAAGATTTAAGATTTAAGAATTTAAAATTTAAGAATTTAAATTTAAGAATTTAAGAATTTAAGAATTTAAGAATTTAAAATTTAAGAATTTAAGAATTTAAATTTAAGAATTTAAGAATTTAAATTTAAGAATTTAAGAATTTAAATTTAAGAATTTAAGAATTTAAGAATTTAAGAATTTAAGAATTTAAGAATTTAAGAATTTAAGAATTTAAGAATTTAAGAATTTAAGAATTTAAGAATTTAAAATTTAAGAATTTAAATTTAAGAATTTAAGAATTTAAATTTAATTTAAGAATTTAAGAATTTAAGAATTTAAGAATTTAAGAATTTAAGAATTTAAGAATTTAAATTTAAGAATTTAAGAATTTAAGAATTTAAGAATTTAAGAATTTAAGATTTAAGAATTTAAGAATTTAAAATTTAAGAATTTAAGAATTTAAGAATTTAAGAATTTAAGAATTTAAGAATTTAAGAATTTAAGAATTTAAGAATTTAAGAATTTAAGAATTTAAGAATTTAAGAATTTAAGAATTTAAGAATTTGTTTGGTAACTTTACATTACATGTAAATTTCCGATAAAAGTAATGTAAATATACATCATTTATCATGATACCAGAAAAAAATATTCCTGTAAATTTTACATTATTTATCATGTACCAAAAGGTATCATGATAAATGATGTATATTTACATTAGGTTCACTGAAATTTACATTAGATTCATTGAAATTTACATTAGTTTTGAAAATTTACATTAGTTTTGGAATTTTCATTACTTTTGGAATTTACATTAGTTCAAATCAACTAATTCTGATTGGCCAATGGGAATGAGAAGCTCAACTTGGAATGCAGTAGGAAAAGGGTGTGGCCTATGTTCTATTTTAAAATGATTGAAGCGGGCAGCAAAGGAAATTCGGATTTTAAAAGGTTGTTTCACAGGTAGGGGACGCTTTCTCGTCGACGGCCAAGTGGAATAACGCTGGACTGGAATCGACCGGACGACGGGTAGGATGTTCGGTGTTACTGCTGCTACCCGCTGCCGACTTCTTCGCATTTTATAAACGAGCGGCTAAAGCATCAACTTGTTCAGGTCGAGGCTCAGGCAGTGGGCAAGCGAAATATGAAAGCGATAGAAAGAGAACCAAATATAACTATTTTTAGTTCGGGTAGTTTTGAAGTCAACGTTTGGCAGAAATACATTGGATATATGATTTACATTAAATAGGAATTTACAGGAAGCCGAACACGGGTAGAAATTCATCAGATTTGAGTTTCCATGCTCAACTTTTCCATTAGATTCATGATTTACATTAGATTTAGATTTACATTGGAGTAATTTCCATGACTTTTTACTCTTTACATCATATTTCAACATAACATTGAGTGAGTTTACATAAGAAACAGTAATTACGTGAGTACAGTAATATGTAAATTTACATATTTTTTTCTTTGTATGTTATTTTATGCACAACAATAAAACAATCAAACTGTTGAAATAGCTGATTAATAAATTTCTAAAAATTTGTGCGGATTTCAACTTCGCGGCTTTTTTTAAGAGATAGTAAATTACTTGACAGCTCGTTCCAAATGAACATTAAAAAAGTGATCAGAAATGGTTTTTAAGCGTGTTTTTTACCGTTGTACATAAAAAATTACTTTGGGCTTTAGTACCCTATTAAGATTTTAGGTACTTTTACAACGAATGGAATTTTTGATTCAGTTTACGTTAATGTATCAATATTTTATATTATTTTTAATTAGTACAGAACTGATTCGTAATTTCGAATTTCCCTACTTCGAATGTCCGATAATTCGAACGTTTTCGATACAAAAGCACTCAAACGTCACAACCAGTTACCAAACTCATGTTGCCATTTAAACTCCACAATTCGACGATTTCCGAACACGTGGTTTCAAGCTTTTGACAGCTGTTAGTCGTTCCAATTAGTGAATTCGGATTTGCTAATTCGAATTCAGTTCCATCCGAATTAGTGAATCCGCGTTACAGGCCCGTAGCCAGGGGGGGGGGGCTTCGGGCTGCAGCCCACCCGAAATTTTTCCATTTTTTAAAAATTGAACTACCTTAAAAAATCTTAAATCAATGATTGTGTGTTCTCTTCCCATAAATAATTTGTAAGATAGAGAATCAAGAATTGATTGATCAAACTAAGTAATTTGCCTGTCCATTGCCGGGCTCAGTTTTTGTAGATTATGGATCCAAAATTTGGATATTTAAAAATTGAGCTGCAGATTTGAACATTGTTCCATTCAGTAACATCTCATTTATCTTGTAGTTTTAGCATTACATTGGTTAGGATGGTCCAAATCTGGGCTTACTTGGGGCTATCCTGAAATCAAAGATTTACGCATCACTAGCCTAAGTTCCAAAATTTGAGCTTTTTCTGATCACTGACCACCAAGTTTGGGCAAAATCGTCAAATTGTATGGAGAAAAGCAACTGTTTCAGTTTTTGACCAATGGAAGGCGCAATAACTATCCAGTTCTTATCAATTTTCAGAACTAATGTCTTCTTTAAATTTGGAAAAACTTTCCCGAAGACACCTTATTTTTTGGGTTTTTTGCTAAAATGTTATTAACCTTCGAAAATAACAATTTCCGGCCCTGCTCTAAAGGGCTACATAGAACTAATTACCGTCATCTGGGGCGAATCGGGACTACAGTCTGAATAGGGACAGCAAAAATCCTTAGATCTTGTTGTCTTATTTTTGATTGTAGAACTTAAGTATGACCCCTGAACCATAAAATAATTTAGAATTTTTGGATTCAATGTGGCGGTCAAAATGGAGGTCAAGAAATATTTCTGGTGTTTTTTTTAAAGGTCTAATAAACCAAATTTCCAGTTTTTGCTTTTTGGGTGCTTTTGAAACCGTCAGGGTTTTAAAAACACCCAAAAGCAAAAACTTGGTGTATTGGACCATTAAAAAACAGATGCCGAATTTGATGTTAAAAACAAGCAAATAAAACATGCCGATCTCATTTGTTCCTGATTCGGTTATCCGAAGTCCTTCGAACTTCGGATAATCGAAACTTTGATAATCGATGCTTCGGCTAGTCGAATTTGGATTGTAAAATTAATAGCCCTCCTTTATTTGCATTAAAACCTTTAAACTGTTAATACATGTTTTTCTCTACATTTTCAAAATTTATCATAATTTCTCAAAATATTTAGATTTTGTTTTCAAAAACGAAAGCATTTAATATGAAAAACATTTGAGTGAATTTTGAATATTATCAGAAATACAATTCTAATTTTATCGTTTTGGTTTTAAGAATATGGTTAGTTACATATCTAAGACCTTAGAGAAAATGCTTGAGAAATATCTGTGTGTATTTTTATTACTTTTTCGTAAACCTTTTTCCGAAACCACTCGTCCAAAATGCTTTCTTTTGGTCACATTTTTAGTTTCCACCGTGGCCAATCTCAATTTTTATTTAATATATCAAAATCGGAAGATCAACTAAGTGAATACTTATTATCAACTAATTTTCACTTTGTGCATGAGCTTGCGATTTTAAAGGAAGAAATAAAATGATAAAAATATTCAAAACGTTTAAAAATTTAAGCTTGGATTCAAAAACTCTGAAATTAAATTAATTAATGTTTAAATACTTTCAAATTATATAATTTCTGATCAATAATTCATTTTTAAAGTATTTAATATCTGTTTTTTGGATTTTACAGATTAGAATTTGCATTTTGAAAATTTTAAAATTTCTTTATTATTTTTTTTATAATTTCTTATTTCTGAATATCAATTGTAAATATTTTCCAAAGTTTATGTTGCCACCTTTTCAAAATGGACCAAAAACAGAGAGATACTTGAAAAAAATAGCTCCACAATTTTAATGGAAATAACTTATTTCGATTAAGTCTTTTTAGGACCAGCGACCAGGTCGGTCCGGAAAACAAATTTGAAATGTTTTTCCTGCTTTGATAATCATATACGACATGTTTGGGCTCGTTGAAAAATATTTAGAATTTTTGTAACATGTCGCGGAACCGCGGAAAGTTTTTTCTCACGAAAAAAGGATTTCGCCATCAGCTAGATATTTTGAAAACTAATGATGCAAAACAACTGTACTGATTTAAAGTGTGTTTTGAACACTTTTAAAATAATAAAACCATAGCTTGTAGTTTTGATTTGTAACCCTCTCAACTTTGGTCAGAGTTTAGTGACATAAACTTCAGAATAATATTCGCAACGGCTAATTGAAGATTTAAAAATTTTACACTTTCAAATTTCTAAATTTTCATAATTTTTGATTTAAATTTTTTGGTATAAGACAAAGAAATGCCAGAAATCAAAAATAAAAATAATAAAAACATAAAAATTTAAGATAACAATTCAACAGAATAATATCAAAAATCTGAAATTCCAAAATTAAAAAATCTAAAACTGAAAAATTAATAAAATAATTGATACTTAAGAAATCCTAAACTAAAAAAATATCATTTTAAAATTAAGTTATTCAAAATCCAATAAATTATGTTTTTCAATCTTAATTTTGGATGCTTTAAATATTTTTATGTTTGAATTCTAGTATTCCTAAATTAATTTATATTTACCAGAAAATTAAGTGATTTTTGTAATGGCTTTTCCCTTATTTCAGCATTTTAGATTCAGCGTTTTGATAGTCAGCTTCATGAGGCAATTCTTCAATATTATTTAAGCGAATACATTATTTTCAAACGTTATTTTCAGTCGCATCCAAATAAACAAATCAAAATCTCATCAACACATATTGCTCCCGAAGAAATATCAAACGACGCTTTTTGTTTCTGTTCCTTTTCAGCTGCGTACCGCTTAAGAGAAGTCTTTTCGTAAACCTTTTCTTGACCGTTCCTTGAGATTTTTTGTATGGAGTTTTAAGAGTCTCCGTACTACAGGACATTTTTTAAAATTTTCGTTTGAAAGTAAAATATAGTTCTTGTAGCAAAATTCAGACTAAGATTTGATTTACAGGAAAAATGTAATTGATTTAAGAATTCTTACATAAAGTATTCTTTACCTTTAACACAAAAATTTAAGATAATAATTACACATGATAATTTCAAAAAAATCAGAATTTCCAAAAATGAAAAAAATCAAATACATAAAAATATAAAATAATTACAACTAAAAAATCCTTAAATTATAAAAAAACATTTTTATCATTTTTAAATAAAGATATTCAAAAATAATTTTCAATCATTTCAATAAATTATGTTTTAATAATCTTATTTTTTGATGCTTCGAATATTGGTATGTTTGAATTCAAGTGCAGACTAAGATTAGATTTACAGGATAAAACTAATCAATTTATGAATTCTTACATAAAGTTTTCTTTATTTTTAATTTAGCAAGGTTTCGTAAATATAAAATTTCTAAACCATAAAATGTGCAGGATTTTGTTCCTAGAGTCAAGATATTGCTTGAACAAACATCGATTTTAATAAATGGTTACAATCCTAAATTATTAAACATGTATATAGATTAAAATTTTATTAAAAAATTATCTTTAGAATTGAGATCTGATTAATTTTTTTGTCATGTTTTAAAATTTTATTTTTGCTCAAATTCTGGACCAATTTTCAGAATACAATGAGTAATGAATTTGAAAATGGCGTTTAGTCGGAATATTAAAGTTAAACATGATTCGTTTTAATGTTTGATGCAATCGAGGAAAATTTTAACGGTTACATATGCATTTAAAAATGGTTACATATGCATTATTAACAACTCTTCCAGTGAATATTTTGGCGTTAAAAATTAATTTAATACATTTTATCTTAATTCTTTAACACATTAAAATTAAACACAGGCACTGATTTTTTTCTTCAAATATATATTTATTATAGGCCTACACAGAAAAAATGTGAATTTACTCGACACGGAAAAATGCATCACATGTAAACTCAGTTGATGTAAACTTGAGATTCGACGTAATTTTTTTGTTGCCATGGAGACACTTCAGAAGCTGAAATTTCAACGATTATATTTTTTGTATTTCATTAAAATTATTTATTTTGAGAGCACCAGGAGCTTCGCAAAATATGAAATGGCTTCAATAGCTTAGAACAATTAAAATAAAACATTGTTTAAGTTTGTTTATAAAATTTTAAGAAAAACAAATATTCCAGTTATGAGTTTTATGTTGTGCTAGAAAAAATGAAAAATGTTAAATAAACCATCACAATTATCACACAGCTGAAAATGTAAATCCAGACGGTTTAAAATTTCTCTCAGTATAAAATACAGAAAACATAATACTTATGGTTAGATAAATCGATATTTCTTTTTAAAATAATTTATGCTTTCAAAAATTTGATTCAAGTTAAGTATATTTTAAATTTAGCGACGTTTATCACGAAATTGGATTACAATTAAACAATTCAAGAAAATGTTAAAAAACACTTTCTCTACTCCTTTAACACTCAAACGCTCGGGTAGTCATTTGACCCCTATTTTTTTTCTTAAAAATCCCATAACTTTTGATAGAATTGACCAATTTGGATGCTTCCGGTTGCAAAAGATCCAGATTTGTCTATATTTTTAACTGCCACATTGGGGACAAATGTGGTACATTTTTGCCGGAGATATTCCGGATTATGTTGGGGTACCTCGGCCCTCCTATATGGGTATTTTGCCAATATAATAAAAACTTTTCAACATAAAAATTTCGGAAATGATGCAAAACAACAAGGCATCATCCTAATACATCATCCTGCAAAAATTATTGACATGGTTAAGTCCTACGGGGCAGCGGAGCCGGTTCCAGTTGAGCACCAATTGACATCAGCTCAGTGAACCGTTTCCGGAAAGAACCTGTTCCGGTGCCCGAAGGTCTTTAGCATGTCATCTATCTATGCAGGATGATGTTTTAGGATGATGCCTTGAAGTTTTGCATCATTTCCGATTTTATTCTGTTGAAAAGTTTTTATTATATTGGCCAAATACCCATATAGGAGGGCCGAGGTACCCCAACAGAATCCGGAATATCTCCGGTAAAAATGGACCACAGTTGTCCCCCATCTGACAGTTGAAAATATAGACAAATCTGGATCTTTTGCACCCGGAAGCATCCAAATTGGTCAATTCTATCAAAAGTTATGAGATTTTTAAGAAAAAAAATAGAGGTCAAATGACTACCCGAGCGTTTGAGTGTTAATACAAACTAGCTGTTAAAATAAAGAAAAAAAATGACGAACGAGTTTCTTCAATAAATACATTGATAACTTAATATGAAAATCTTCGAAAACTTTTTTGCATACATTACATTAAAATTTTACAATTCATCTCAATAATTATACCACAAACCAAGTGATGGTATAAATGATTTGCTGATTTTTATACTCCTTGAATTTTTGCACCCAAGCCCCCCCCGAACAAAAATCCTGGCTACGGCCCTGCCGCGTTATGTTTAAATTAAAATTTAATAATTCAAAATGAGAAAACTTTTTTTCTTTAAATGTGGATAGATCAACACAAACTTGATTGAACACTTCAAAATTCGTTCCACTACGCATGAGAACAAAAGACACTAGTGTGAATGCATGAAATGTTAGAAAGCTCCCTAGGCCAACAACAATCCACAGGTAGGTGGCGTCACAAAACCATGTTATTGAAACAGGAAAGCTTTTTTAGACATTAGATTCAGTTTGCGATTTCATGAACTAAGTGCACGATATCGTGGTTTTTTCTTCATGATATCATAAAAAGTTCACGATTTCATGAACAGCGAAAGTATGAGATTACATGCACATTTGTTCACGAATTTCAGAACGGGTTTTTCCGTGCATATCGACTCAGAATCATTTTCTGAGTCTGTGGGGATGTGTGTATCAAGAAATTCAAAGTGGAAGTGCGTGCAACATGGAGTTAAACTTTTTGAAGTACCATGGAAACCTTCACAGCAACTGCACAGAAAGTTTAACTCCACGTTGCACACACTCTCACTATAATTTCTCGATACAAACATCCCCACAGACTCAGAAATTTGATTCTGAGTCGATATGAATACGTGAAGGTATATCTAGATTCTTGAAGGTATAGGGCCGGTATGCTGTTCGAAAGAAAGGGGGTCAAGAAACAGCTTGACAAACGGCAGAACAAAAGAGGAAACGTTTTCTTGGGGCATTTCTTCACCCTTTCTGGCTTGCTTTCGCTACCGCTGCTTCCCATTTGAAATTTTTCTTGACCGGTTTCTTTCGAAGTGCATGCCTTACAATATTTAAGAAGTTCAATTTTCGAGTGATTTTATCCAGATTTTTAAACGAAAATGGCGTTCGAATGGTGAACGCCCGAAATGTCAAAATCACGCATTGCGGCCTTGGCATGACCGCCACATTTTTTTTTTCTACACACAAAAAAATATTACCGTAATGACAAAAGTAACTTATTTTTGATTTAAAAAGTTGCTAAAATTAGCTCGAGGGAAGGTTTTTTTCTTGTTTGAAAGATGAAAACTTTTAATGGTAAAGTTTTTGAAAATCTCCTTACTAACTGATTTAAAAGTCTTAACTTTTAATACGACTGTAGAATTTCTTTCATTTTGATGTTCCAAATGTAATCAAACACTTTGGTGGGTCTGGTGGTTCTGGTGATTCTAGGACGCAAAGCAAAGCCGACCGTGGCAGCCTCCAAGAATCGGACGCGGAAATCTTCGTGAGCCAAACAGCAGCAGCGGAACGCCTTCGAAGGATGGTGGTGCGGGTACGGGACGAGGTCAAGTGCTCAAAAAGGACATGGCGAGCTTCCTGCAGGAACTGCAGCTGTCCCACGACCGGAGTGGGTAAGAAGTAAGCTTGGGTGTTTTGTGGGGTTTGTGATTGATTTTGTTTGTTTTTGTAGGATGGGAGGTAGGAATGTGGATTCGCACCGGTTGTATTCGGTGGTAGTGGCCCGGGATTGGTGATTGAATGTCAATTCCCGCGAGGACTGGAACGAGATCATCGAGGAGATGACGCTGCCGAAGCGTTGCATGGACAACGAGATTGCGTTGAAGAAGATTAACATCCGGTTTTTGGCCAAGTACGAGACAGGTGATAATCACGGTGAGGAGAAGGAGCCGACGAAGAGGAGGACTACGAGAAGCGGGATAATCGGAGGTGGCCAGAGCGGCTGTTGCACTCGGTGCCGGCGGTTTACAACACCGGTGAGTAATGAGAATGTGTGCTGTGGCATGCCAACTTCACTTACTTCCATCTCTTTTAGCAACTAACCGCCCACAAATGCTCATCTCGCGACGGCGCAGCTCCAGCCGAATGAACCTGGACAGCGTGCCGAAAAATCTGTGTCATTTTCGAAGGAGGATGAAGTGCTCAAAATCGAATTCCGTTCCGAAAGCCTCATCAACCCAATGTTCCGGATGCGCTTCCAGAATTGGAAAATTCCCGTTCAAGCACTTCACTTTCCAGCCGGAAAACGTCGATCACCCTTGCCATCCTGTTATCTACTTTGCTGTCGCGCCTCGAAACGTCCATCCGGAACCATCCAGCTTGGGGTCCTCAGAAGTGATCGGTAGCGTACCCTAAGAATCGGTACAGCTTGGACTCGGATTTTGGCCACAATCGTTAAATACAATAACAAAATGTCTTCTTTTAACATACTGTTTAAAACTTTTAAAAATAAATATAAAATCATGCCTAGAATCAAGCTAATTTTCCTGAAATTATCACTGTAGTATTAAATGTTGTTTATTCTTGCTATAAAAGGTTTCTTTTCCAATTAAAAGTAAAACACTTTAACCGATACAACAATTTTGTTCCATAAATGCATGGTAGTATCAAAAAATGTCCCATTTTTAAATTAAAAAGTTTGAACTTTCTACGAATATTCACCAACGCGAACTTTTAATCCAACGAACGTTCTTTTTAAATTTAGAGTATTTTTCTTTGTGTGTAATGTTGGTGCTACTGCGTGATTTTGACAGTTCGGACGTTCACCAATCGAACGCCAACTTCGCCTAAAAACCTGGATAGCGAGGAAGGCAGAAACTGAAAAAAGTTTTTATTTTTGTAATTTATGTCCGATGCGCATATGATCTTTTCAAACGCCACGCGCTAAAAAGTTGCTTTGTATGTGGATGACAGCCGTAACTTAAACTCGAAAATCAAAAACAAGACAAAAACAATCGTGATTCGGTTATCCGAAGTGAATTTTTTCCAAGGCCTTCGGATAATCGAGTCTAGAATGTAGTATGTATGTCTTTCAATACGTTTTTTACTGTGTATAAAAGTTGGTGTTTGCTCAGTTGCATGCTGCCTGGCACTATAGTGGCACTAATACATATTCACATTCTGCAAGTGCTTACCTTATGTTATGTCAAGAACCGGGCAAACGTCAGTGTGATCTGAAGAAATATTTTTAAGTTTGATCAATATTCTCGGAACATCGGTTCGTGTCAGGATGGCCGATATATATATTTGATTAGAGTTGGATTAAATTTCTAGAAGATTCTTTGAAATGTATTATGAGTTGTTAAAGCTAAGAAGCACTTATTGAATGACAAGTACAACTTCAAAAACCGTGTAAACAATTTATTTCTATTTGCTTAAAAACTCGTGGAGGTGAAAAAGTCATTCAACCCATTTGCTGCGTAATTTCTCTCGTGTTGCCGGCAGAAAAAAAGAGAATATAAGAAAAAATAGCAGCCTGGCACTTGAAATATATGAAATGTCCAACTTAAGTGAGCCAATGCAACTCACTCGCGATGAGTATCGAAACGTTACCCGGTGCCTTGGAGATGAAAATTTCCGCAAGCTGTTTGCCGAATACTGCAGTGAGCTCAGTGATCCCGAGAATCGTATTCAGTATGAGAAAGAGCTGAAAATGCTAGAGGCTGAAAGAGGATACGATGTAAAATTTATCAAACCATTGCCGGGTTATGTAATTAAAACAACAACCAAGGAAGACAACAAAATTTTCATCAATGTCTGCCATTCTGATCTCGTTGGCAAGCCAGTAAGCAAGGCGACGAGGAATAGTAATGGCCAAAAAGGTCTTAAGTGGAGCATTCCGTACGCCCAAACTCAGCCGAGAAAAGACTACGACAACAGAAAAAAATCGTGTATGGTTTATGATGTTATTTTTCACTTTGATACATTGCACTTGGCTAAACAAAACGCAAATTTCCGGAATTTGGTAACAGATACTGCCATTGATGCTGTTGAACGTTCTTTTAATGTTCCATTAAACAATAACGATTTGAAATTTCCTAAGTTGCAGTACAAAGGAGTTCCAAAGATGTCGATAATTAGACAGAAAACCAATAATCCTTTAAACGAAAAGAATCATTGCATGATTGAAAAATCAGCTGAGAATAACGATAACAATGATAACACTGATAACAAAGAAAACATAAGCCATACCACAAACAACGAGTACATTACACCAAAATTCAAATTGGTGCATAAAAAATCTGTCGACTATTTCGAAATGACGAATGAGAGCAACAACAGCAATGTCAAACCAGATGAGATCGTTATCGAGGTTCAACTTCCCCTTTTGAATTCTGCAAGTGACTGCGTACTTAACGTAGCGCAAAAAGAGCTGCATTTGATAAGTCAAGAGCCAGCGAGTTACAAACTACAGGTCAAACTGCCATTTGAGGTTGATGAGAAAAATGGCAGCGCTAAATTTAACACTGATGAAAAGACGCTGATATTATCGCTGCCTGTTGTCAAAACAAAAGTATCGAAATTAATTGGCTCCGATAAAGTCGCTTCAACAAATGAAAAGTTAGTATTACTGTCAGTCCGCTGCAGCCATGGTATAAAATGTCACATTAATTTTTTTTTCAGACATGAATCAAAAAATTGTCTTGCTTCAACGTTAAACAGTGATAGTTCAAGTGAATTAACTGCTCGTATGAGTTATGAGAAAAATAGTTTCGAAAATCGCAAACAGTTTTTCCCAAAATTTTCAACAAATAAAATGGACAATATATTTGCGTTCACCCTTAATGTGCGTAACGTTGATCCAGCGAGTATCGAAGTGCATAAAGGCACCGATACGGTAAAATGTGAGTTTTCAAACATCGGATCTGGATTCTTCCCATCATATTATATGTTTTTCGCTCGTTTCCCGAACGCTAACATTTGTGATATTGAATATGAAGAATGGAAGAACTGTTTGATTATGAAAGTTATTCTCGACAGTTCCCATCTTGATTGCTACTATGTAGGGATTGATGAAAATGAATTAACGGAATATTCTATAATGGAACACATCACCGATAAAAAGAATAAATTTGGAAAAGAGATAGAGGATGACAGTCTTTGTATAGCAGTTTCAAAATCAACTGCAAAACAGGAGCGAAAATTGTCCAACATGAGTATTGAGATCAAAACCAAGCGCATTTCCGATTCAGAATGCATTCTTATGGAGGATAAAAATGAGCAAGGGGAGGACAAGACTGATCATAGCAACAACATACAGGAGAATATGCAGAAAGACGATATCACAGAAGAATCTGGAACGATGGATGCTGAATTGAACGTACCTGAGGACAACATTGAAAATATCCAGGATGCGAAAAAGCAAAAGAGACACTCAAGGAGAAAACATAAAAAGCGATCTCTGTCGGAATCGTGTTGTGATCAGTTAAAGGTAAAAAATACTATGTAATTACCTCACATTGAACATTTTTCTTCTTGCCTAGGAAGAGAGGCAAAAAACGACGGGGTTTGAATTCTTTTTTTAGGTCGACTAGGAGTCATAGAAGAAGATATCCACCTAAAATTTCATTATCTTTCTTCTAAAATTTGCGTCAGATTTCACCGATAAAGACCGATTAGATTAAATTAACATCAGTTCTCGGTGACCAAAACAATATGGGAATAAAAAGTTTTCGGATAAAAGAAATGTAAATTAGAACTGTTCTATTTATGGAGCGCAAGGGTAATGCAGTACGGCTTTGTCTTGAATACCAAGCTACCAGAGCAAGGCTCAAGACACATCCCAGAAATATCCGAACGCAATAAATGTCATCGGTAGAACCAAAGTAACGTGCCGGTTATATGTATAGGCGGTGTGCGATCATTTCTTTTGGCCGTCCGGGAGTCATATGGATGACGCTGCAGGAATAAGTTGTCTCTGTACATTTACTGTGTGTTTCGCTCAGTACTTGTACAGAGCCAAATTAAAAGGCTAAAAGACTTGATCACACACACATACTTCCTCAAATGGCCCTTCGCTGACTTAGTTTCCGTCCTTTATATCTTCTTCTATGACTCCTAGTCGACCTATCCACCTAAAATTTCATTATCTTTCTTCTAAAATTTGCGTCAGATTTCACCGATAAAGACCGATTAGATTAAAATAACATCAGTTCTCGGTGACCAAAACAATATGGGAAATTTGTATTTGAAATGATGGAAATTGCTTGTAAATGTGTCTTTGATGTCGTGTTATCTACAAAATTGGCTAAACATTTTTGATTTCATAGATTTTAAGCAGTTTAATAACTGAACAAAACTCGACTGAACGACAAAATGCAATCGTTATCTCTGAGCCATTCGCTGTACAGTCATCCCACATATTCGGAACGGTTTCCAGATCGGCCAATTTTCAAAAAATCATAGCAAATCGATAATTGAACTTAATGTTTCGCTTTTACCTTCATTTGAAAGCTTTTCTTGCGATATTTCGAATGCAGTATCGAACATCTGCAAATTTTAACTTTTATATGAAATTTTTGAAGAATTACTTTGACCCTTGAAATCCACAAATTCGGAACACTTTTTTCTTACGAATGTAAACAAACTTTAGATCTCTCCAGGAGTACATATTTATTACCAAATAATGACTTCACACACTGAAACCAATGAAACTCAAGCTCAGTGATGTTTTATACATGGTTTGATAACTTTTTTTTTGTAAAAATATCAGTTAAATTCAGGTGTTCCACAATTGTGGGAGGCACAATAACATCCCACAATTATGAAACAGGCCATTTGGAGGCAGTGTTTTGCTGCTGTGGACAAAATAGTCTTGGAATGAAGTTTTTTGTTCAAAAAGTCCTACTTTTACTAGTGAAATAGCAAGATAATGTCCAAATGAAGGTTCTAAAAATAAAAAGGTCGACAGAAAAGCTACTTTTGGCATGCTTTTGACAAATTATCATAAAAGTGTTCCGAATTTGTGGGTGTTCCGAATATGTGGGATGACTGTACTACCCGATTGGAGTGAGCAGGAGAGCAAAGAGAGAGTATTCTATAGCGATTAGTTTGGAAGTTAAAAACCTTACTTAATCTACCTTTAGGTGGTTGGTGCCTTGCTCGCATTCATAAACTGAATACACTACACAACCTCAAAAAAGTGTATAAATAACACTTATTTTTATCAAAATATTAGAGTTTTCGATCCAAAAAAAGTGTAGGAATAACACTTAAGTGCTCATATCTTTTGATTCGGTTGTCAGATCTTCAATCTTTTGAACGCGTTGGAAAGGTCTTTCAAATACCTTTCTAACAATATACATCATGAAGGATTTTCTAATTTTTTTTAGCATAACTTTTTAAGTACTTTTCTAAACTTCATAATATTTTTTTTTTTCATAAAATTATTTTTATTAGGTCCTTTTCGGTGCTGGGACCTGGTTAGGACCTAGTCGGCTTTTGTAATTACATTTGACTTAATAATTACAGAGGATCTTGTGTGTAAATGTTAGTGGGAAGGAAGCCGATTACCCGCGGCCTACTCGGGGTTAGTAGGGAAGGGATTGATGTTAAAGACAAGGCGTGGGAAGGGAAGGGGATTGTGTAGGGGTCTTGGTTGGCTCTGCTGGCCTTTGTTTTTGTCCTCAGCCGCAACTCGCTGTCCAGCTGCTGGGGCGTTCTTGCTTTGCTTCCGGTGCAAACCAGAAACGACGGCTTTGTGTGAAGGCGAGTTATACTAACTGAAGGAAAACTAACTGATTAAAAACTAAATGGATATTTTGGAATCTAAAAACTTCATAATATTAACTAGGGTCATGTGGGACCCCAAGACGGATCGAATGAGACCAAAACGGTTCAACTCGGTGCAGCCAGTCCGGAGAAAATCGAGTGCATTTTTTTCGGTGCACGGACTTACAGACATACACACGCACAGACATTTGTTCAGAATTTGGAGGAAGGAAAAACGGTAGGAAACAGTCAGAGCAGTTTTTTCGCTTTCGATTTGTGGTCGCGAGTGGATGAGTCATTTTGGAGCAATCAGGATCCTTGTGATAAAGCTTTTTCTGAGCACACTGACCCATTGTACGATCACAAAGGGTTCAAATACTTCGGGATACCCATGGTCATCCAAGGACTCCCTGGAGTTAAGATCTACGATTCTACCGCCGTAACAAGCAAGAGGTCGTCGGATTTTGACCCCGGAGCATGCGCGTTGTCTAGCAAAAAAAATGCAATAAAATAAAAAAAGTGATCTAAACTTGACCCTCGTCCTGTCACGTTCGTCAGTAGTCCTGTCGTACATTACAACTAGAATCAGATCTGCCAAAGAATTAGAACACTTCGAACAATTAAACACTGACGCTGTATGGATCTAACTCTAGAAAAAATGTATTGTGGTTTCGGAAATAAATCGAATTTTCGCGGCGACTCATCTGACACTACGCTCCGCAAACTGATCAAATCTTATTCTGAGTGCAACGAGATGTTGTGTTGAACGCGAGGTTAAACGTCACTGAAAAACAATTTGGCGCTCTGGCACCAAACCGAAACGAACGATTTCCTCTCGCCGCACTTTTCTCTCCGCATTTTCTGTCTAACTAAAAGTATCAGTGCTTGCGTGTTGCCGTCGGAGATTTTGGATGATGATGTTTGCCATTAATGCAAGTAAAAAATAGTACACATTTCATTTTGGTTTTTATTAAATCAGCCGAAAACCGCCGGCAATCATTTTCGTCAGTCAGAACAAGATGGAGGAATCACAACAGACTTGGCTTACACACTGATCGTATAATACCAAATTAAGCTTGACAGAAAAAGGCGGAGAGAAAAAGTGCGGCGAGAGTGGAAATCGCTCGTTTCTATTTAGTGCCAGAGCGACAATACAGTTGAGTTTTATTCTTTAGTCCAGGGGTGCTCAAAGTTTTTGGAGGCTGGGCCAAATTTACAAAAAAAAAAAAGGTTTTTTAAAAGAGCAATTCCAGCCCAAAACTGGAATATTTTAGGTACTTTTTTCTCGACCCTCTCCGATTTCAATGAAACTTTGTAGACATTTTTGTCTAAGTGTTTTAATTTTTTTTATTTCGTAAGGCTGGTATAAATTTTATTTAAAGTTTTTGTCCCCCCTTCAATGTTGGCCCGAAAAATCAGGGGGCAAAAAAAATATTTTTTCAAAAAACTTTCATTTTTTTATGAAAATTTAAGTGCAATTAGTCAAAATCAATTTAAAATGAATTCCCCTGCGTTTAGAATAATTTTTAGCATGTTTGGGTTGATTTAAAAATCTTTTGAATTTTTGAAAATTTTCGATGTCTACTATCGTAAAAGTTTTTTTTTCGCAAAAATTTTGTTTTCGTCAAATTTTACATTTTTAGAAAACTATTATTGCAAAACAATTGAACTAGTGTAAAATACATTTTAAAACACTTTTTCGATGCAAATGTTGAAACTATGGCAAGTTATTTTAGTATTTATATTTCTTTTATTTTAAATATTTAAAACACAAACGCCCTTCTCAAATGTCATTATCGAGTGTAACTGGCTCCATATATGTATACAAAAACGGCTTATATGAGCGTAGGATAACATGTCTACAAAGTTTCTTTGAAATCGGAGAGGGTCGGGTACAACCGATTCCCTATTTGACATGGAATTGCTCTAAAAGATTTAATTTCTGTTATTTAAAAAAATGTCAATTCAAAATAAAAGAAACTACAAAATAACGGTTTTCTATCGGTATTGTTGATTTTATTGTTTCAGGTATTCGATAAAAAAGTTTTGAGCTGAATGTACCAGTGTTTTCAAAATTAAAAAAAATAATAAATTTTGTTTTTATATTTCAAAAATGGTGACATTACATGTTGAACAATGTAAATGTTTTTAGCTTCCGTATAGTTAAACTGCAATCTTTATTTTCAAAAAAAAAGATTCGACAAAAAAAAACATTTTAGCGAAATTTTTTTTATTTATTTCAACGAAAATTCACTAAAATTAAAATTATTTTTCATATTAAGGCTACAAGGAGCGGCCGTGGCTGACTGGTAACGGTGTTCGCTTTGTAAGCGAATGGTTCTGGGTTCGATGCCCATCTGCTCCCAACGAGAAAGTTAAGAACATATAAATTTGAAATGGTGAATATGAACGAAAAATCAAAGTCGCTCGAGGCGGGGTTCGATCCCTCGTCCTTTGGATTGGTAAGCAAAAATGCTAACCGCTAGGCCATGACGACTTGGTGAGCGTGGACTGGAATTAAGAATACTGTTACAGAGAGCGAGTTGTGGCGCTATAACCACGGCAAATAGTGTCCAGGGCATTCATGGAAATACAATGTCCCATCCCAATGGGTCCCCGAGTACCAAACATTCTTAGCATGGTGCTCCCAACGAATACAACCAAAATCTCGGAGCGTATGGTGGTGTGTCCCCACGCTTCTTCCTCCCCTGTCGATTCAGAATTGTGTTGTTGTTCGAACACTCAGTGCTCAAACCCAACCCAATTACGAGTCATCTCTGCGATACGGCTTTACGCAGTAGGCCTGGCCGCTTTAACACTTGTAATGTTTCAATGCATTTCAATGCAATGGCGCACTAAAAATGTTAATAAATGACAAGAAGAGTGCTAGGCGTCATCTAACCTAAGGCACTCTCCAGGATCCCTTCGAAAGATTGGCTGCGCTAGGGTCTGATGAGATTAGATTAGATTAGAATTTTTTTTCATAATAAGGCTACCAACTCTTGCTGAGCAAAAATCCGTACACTTTGCCGATATGACACCATGGTACAGTAGTTGTTCGGTAACTGGGCTGAGAACGTAGCCTAGTCACCGAATGTTGCTCGTTAACTGGGCTGAACAAAAAATAACGTTTAAAAGTTTTCATAAAATAAACCGTGATTTGAATCAAATCATTATGGTCTTCATTTTTTTTTGTAAAACTTTTAAAATTTTACGAAATGGGCGTAATATTGAATGTTTGGCCCGATTGAAATGTTAGTCTTGATTTTAAATTTTTGAAAATATTTTTTTCGAAAAGATCGGAAAATTTTACGAATGTTTCATGTTTTAACATTGTAAATCGGACCTATAATTGCTGAGATATCGACATTAGAAAATGGTGGGTTGTTTGGGTGAGACTTAGAAAACATCAATTTTTCTGTTTTTTAACCTTTGCATGGCTATATCTCAGCAATTAAGGGTCGTTTCAACAAAGTCCGAAAAAGCAAAATATAGAGAATTTTCTCAGCTCTTCAAAAATATTTTTTTCAATAGTGGGCAAACATGGGCACTATTTTTAAAAAATGAAAAACTGCGACTATTTTCAAAAAAGTTACCTAAAAATGGTTATAACTTAGAAACGGTGCACTTTATCAAAAATTTACTGAAGTACTTTTTGATTGCAAATTCGATTTTACATCGAAAAATGAAGTTGAAAAATTTTTGCGACCAATATTTCGATTTTTTGAAAAAAATCTGTATTGATTCAAAAAGTCATATCTCGGTCAAAGATTTTTTGCCCATTCTGGAAATTTCTGAAAAGTTGGCATTTCATGTCAAAAAATAAAAATAGTGTTTTTTTGCAAATCAAGTTTAAGTGACAAAAAGTTAAATTAAAAATCACCAAATTTTTTTTACCGTGTATCATTTTTTCAGTGTAGTCCATATCCATACCTACAACTTTGCCGAAGACACCAAATCGATCAAAAAATTCCTTCAAAAGATACAGATTTTTGAATTTTCACATATCATTTTTGTATGGACAGCTGCCAAATTTGCATGGAAAATTATATGGACAAACTAATGATGCAAAATGGCTTCTTTGGGCATACCGAAGGCACAAAAAAAGTTTCAGCCGGATTAAAAAATACAAAAAAAATCGAATGACCGAAATCTCAGAGAATTGCTCTTTTACGAATGATATCGTTCTCAGTGTTTTCACGAACACTTTTCCAGAGTTATTTTTTTATTGAAAAGGTCCTATAACATGTGAAACACATGTTTATAGGACTTTTAAAAAAACTTAACATGCTTATAGGACTTTTAAAAAAAACTCTAGATTTGTTAATTCAAATGTTCAAAGGTTTTCACAAGTTTTAGAAAGCTTTTGGATCTTTTAATAAATAAATAAATATATTTAGTAAGGAATGTCTAAAAGAACAATTCTAGAGTGTTTTTTTAAAGGTCCTATTATTAAAAGTTAAATTAAAATGTCTAATTAACAAAAGCTTTGACCAAATCAAAAAAGCAATTCAACGTTCAAAAATTCGTCAGCTGTGTGCTATCTTGTGACATAGACCATTTTGGTCGAAAATGAGTTAATGATGACGTTTTGCTATACTTAACAAACACTACAAGATGTTTTAACCCGATTTTGGAAACCCCCCAGGTCAAGTATAAAATAGATTTTATTTTGAAAAAATCATCGAAAATTCAATTTTTACTCAAAAACCTGACCTTTTTGAAAAAATCTAATGATGGGAATGGATTCAGCAGACAAAAGTACATTAAAAATGATCAATTAGACTGACGAGACATCGACATTTAGTCATCTCTGAGTCATACTTTAGCATAAAATAGATTTTATTTTGAAAAAACATCGAAAATTCAATTTTTACTCAAAAACCTGACCTTTTTGAAAAAATCTTATGATAGGAATGGATTCAGCAGACAAAATTACATGAAATATGATCAATTAGATTACCGAGACAAACTTATTCAACGTTCTGCAAAGCATTTTTGATTTTTATTATTGATACCCCAGCATAATTTGACTTGCATGCAAGTTGGAAAAACTTGAATGAGAATCAACTGAAAATATAATTTTAAAATGGCTATAAATATGCGTAGAAACAATCAAATTTTAAAAACCAGGGGTGTTTCAGAAAAGGGAAAACGTGAACTATAAGATACATGTATTGGTTTAGTTGTTTATTCAATAGTTCTTTTGTAAAATAGTCGACAAAGTAGCTAATTTTGGCCTAAACTAACATTTCAAACGGGTGTATCTCAAAATTGGGACCATTTGGAGCAATTTTGGACCCGGATTCGGATTCAGCAGGCAAAATTCTACTAGGAACACATGTACTCGTCTCAGAGACAAGAAACATTTGATTTTTTGTTGAACTGTATAATTTTATGAACAAAAATCTGTTTTTTTTTTTTCATTTTTACCTACTATTTAGATATCGAGAAATTAAAAGTGCAACATGGAGTTAAACTTTCTGTCAAGCTGCTGTGAAGGTTTCCATGAAAGCTGCAATAGTTTAACTCCATGTTACCGGCTCACATCTCTCTTTTTAATTTCTCGATATATTTCGTTAAAAAAACATGTAAACTAAGTTAACTAAATACAGTATGTAAAAAAAGTATTTACACCCCTTGTGCACTATGCACATTTTGTGATAAAACATGTAAAAAGTATAAAGTTAGACACGAACCTAGTACTACGTTTTGTTCAGAAACTCATGCAAAACATTTTGCTACAAAAAGCTCATGAAAAGATGATTTCTATAAAAAGTTACATAACAAATACTATTACGAAAATAAAAAATGTGCAAAAAAAGTTTGTACACCTTTCGAAAAATTAACATAAATAATGTTATTTGTTGACAAATCACCATAAATCCAGTCTCCCAACTCCAAATAGGCCTCCTTGACTGATTAAAAAAATAATTTGGATTGAATATTAAGTTTACTAACTAGCTACTTAACAACGTGAGTTTTATAGAAAACCTGGATGTTTGGGTATCAAAAGATCGGTAATTTTATGCCCTTTCCGATTCCACATAGGTTGTCTTGTGAATCGTGGACCGGTTCGGATGCCGGCGGATTTTCCTACGACGTAATTCCGGGTTGGTACGAAATTCCAACGAAAAATCTATTCTATCGATACAAATACCCCCAAAACGGTGTTATACCCACACCAAAATGTTTATTTAGCAATTCTATGGTAATATATTGACATTTAGGGGAGGGGGAAGCGTGAGCGCAGATGGAATCGACAAAAAGTATCTACATCCCGGATACGTTCCGAGATCACCAGTGCGAACCCGTTCCGGTACTTCCGGTGCCACGACCAGTGACACATCAACATCCGCCAACATCCCCATCAGGAACGAGTTCCAGATGCTGAGCGACGACGAAGAAAACAACAACACCGACGGTAGCAGCACTTCCGACGACGACGACGATGACGGGCGTGCACGACGCCAAAAAAAGAACAATTCTCCAAAGGAACGTAGACCACCTCCAATTTTTGTTTTGGACACGTTGGCGGACGATGTTGACGAGTTGCTGGAAGGCCTCGGATATTGTCTGAAAATCGGTAAGTCGTCAGTGCAAGTTTACACTTTTGACAAAAAGAACTTCGAACTGGTTGTGGAGAAATTGAAGCGTCAAAACTTCAAGTTTTACACATTCGACCCCGTGCAGAAGACTGCCGTTAAGGTCGTTTTGCAGGGGTACCAAGACCGCCCGATCTCCGACCTAAAGAAGGACCTCTCGGGTGCTGGCATAACGCCGCGTGACATAAAAGTCCTCTCTCGGAAGACAACAGTAACACCCTGTACCTGTTGTACTTCGACCGCGGCACCGTCAAAATTCAAGACCTGCGGCGAACTAAGGCGTTGGACGGGTTTTGGGTAAACTGGCGGTTCTACTCAAAGAACCCGTCGAACGCAGTACAATGCCACCGTTGCCAGAAATTCGGCCACGGCTCGCGGAACTGCAACCTCCCGCCCCGCTGTGTGAAGTGCGGTGAATCACACCTCTCTGAGGCGTGTGCACTGCCGTGCAAAGCGGACTTGGGGGACAAGGCAGAGCAAACGAAGGCGCGCATCAAGTGCGCCAACTGCGGAGGTAACCATACCAGCAACTACCGTGGATGCAGCGCACTGAAAAACTACCTCGAGGAGCAGGAAAAGAGGAAGAAGAAAGCAGCAGCGTCCCACCCTCCTCAGCGAAGTACGAGCGAAACCGTGCCGGCAGCTGGTCATCGTACGGTTCCAGCGGACAACTCAGCGTTCCCTCCTGGATGGGGGCGATCGTTCGCCAGCGTGGTCGCTGCCGGCAGTGGCAATACAGCCCAGCAAGAAGTTACCGGAGAAGATCTCTTTACCCTGCCAGAGTTCTTTGCTCTCGCAGGGGAGATGATGACGCGGTCTCGGACCTGCCGTAACAAGGCGGAGCAATTCCTGCCCTTGGGGAGCTGATGATCAAGCACATCTATAAAGGATAAAAACTGTGATGAACATGAGCATGAGCATGAGAGACCACCCATGGTTGTCCTTCTCCGTTGCTGAACAGGACCGTAATATCCTATCAACACAACCGGTCATACGCTTCAACGATCAAATAATGTTTCCTTATCAACAGCATGCATGAATGCGCTGAAAAGATAAAACATCACGATCATCAAAACTAGAACCGTTGCTAATAGGAAACAGTCGTTGGCCACCAACGGCGCTCGCCATGTCAGTTTGTAGATCTCGAGGGAATGGGACGGGAATGTTAGTTAGCACAGGCTGCTACCAAGGGTGGGTTCTATACGATATCCACACCCCCGCGTGTGCCGGAAAACTACTTCTACTTGGGATTTTGTTAGTGGGAAAGGGTAATGGCCAATGGATTCATCATAGAGGATGATGATGTGGCCCAATAATCAATGAATTTCGTTGAGTGATAGGGTGATGTATTATGTATTCTCAAGGCAAACAATCGGATGATGCGGATGAGACCATTCCCGGTTATTTGGTGTTGAGTTTAGCATAAATGATTCAATCTTAGACAGCCGGCTGTGGAAAGATAGAATCAAAATTATGTGTAATTAAAAGGAGAAATATTATACTCAGCGTAACACATTTACGTAGAGTTGACCTGAGACTATTTATACTTTTAAGTTTTTATAAGATGAGCGACCAATTAATTACTGTAATGCTACCCAAGCAGCAATTATTGTTGCCAAGCCTTATTTGCAACTAATTCAAAGCAATCCAAAATTGCTGAGGTAACATATTCGCAACACTTCTGGCGACAAAAAAAGCGCACGACAACAACGCGATTGGCAACAATAGCCAGATAGTTGTGAACGTGTTGCAGCAATGTTTCCTATGCGATGCTTATTTATTTAGGAGAATTTGATAGTGTTGCAAAAATGTTACAAATATGTTGCAAATATGTCACCAGTTTGGTGAAAATTTTGGTTGCGTTTGAAAACAAACGTGCAACCTAAATGATTTCAAGCGCAACAAACTTCTAATTAATATTGCAATAAAAATGTTTCCGCTTTGGTTTCGCTGCAAACCAAAAATGGACAAGTCTAAAAAAATAACCCTGTAGTCATTTTCGCCAACAATAAACAAATTAGTTTTCTTAAATATAAAGAAGGATTAAGTCTATGGCCATTTCAAGTTTACCGAGTGAAATTGCATTCTACTCCTGATTTTTTTATGCGCCTTCAATATTTCTAAAATTTGCTGTCTATTTTAGAACCATTTTAATATCAAAATCAAAAAAATTAGCTGATTTATCTGAAAACTGCCAGAGTTTACATTAAACCTACGCAGAATTTCAATTATCTATCCAAACAATATAAATAAGTCGGTTAAATAGCTGTAAATTGATTTATGATGTCATTTTTCACATTGTACCATCATGGCGCTTTGGATGTACAGGGGTGTATTCAGGAATGTTTATAAAATTAGGTGTAATAAAATTGTTGTTTTTTATGAAAACATAGTTTTTCTCAGGAATCAAGGGTAAATTCTAAAATGTATTACAAATCATTTTTAAGGGAAGGGTAGTTTGTAGTTTTTCAACTACAAATCGATGCCTCTGTGCTCTCTTGTACTAAGCTTGCTGGTTATCTAGTTAGCATAAGAGAGCACAGAGGCATCGATTTATTAATGATGCGGTGATTTTAGATAATAAATTTTATAAATAGTGCTACATTGTTTACACATTTATTACATTTATGGAAATTTGTTGTGATTGTTATTTCCTTCACTTTTGTTTAAAGTTTACTTTTTTTTGGCATAATTCAAAACCATGCTCAAAAAATTAACCTGTAACTTAAGAATAGGAAAATTTGATAGGGTTTTGAGAAACTGAGAAGATGTACATTTTGTGAAATGTTTAAATAACGAATAGGTCCAAACAATACCTAAAATTTCGAATAATCAACTGATATACGTTTTTCTTTTTTCTACATTGAAACAACGATATTTTTTTTTCAAATTTGGCCAGGCTTTCAAAAACTTTGAGCACCTCTACTGTCCTACAGCCTCCTACTAGAGTGCTCTACTGTCCAATTTTTAATTTAATATTTTTTTTCGCGATGGCATTTTGAGCAACTTTTGTTCTACGAAAAACTTTAAGTCTCTTGTTTTATGTTTTTCTTGTTTATTTTTTAGTATTTATATTTGCATTTATCTTGTTGAGTTTATGTTTGTTTCTGATAGTATTAGGCTTATTCTACCACTTCCTATCATTACCATTTGTCTATATAGTTTTTTTCGTGTTTCTACAACCATTTTTCAGTTTTTTTCTTGTTTTTCACATTTTCTACTATAGAATAATACCATTACCATTAAAATTGTTTGAAAAAGCGTAGAGGCACAGTCTGAGACAATACAAAAATTACTGCATGCTTCTTTTTGCCAAAAATATTGGAAATTTTAGTGAAAATCCCAGCCAAAGTTGACCCCACAATTTTTTTAAAGTAGTTTTTTTTTAAAGTAGACCCCAACAATTTTTTGAAAGTATTGGCAAAGTCAGTTTTAGATCGTAGCCCGCTAAGAGTGTAACGGTAGAGGGTTGAGCCATTTTCTTTACGAAATCGGCGGATTTTGTGAATTTTTATTTTTTATATTTTATGCTTCGGTTGAAACTGTTTAGGAGCTTCCTTTTGACTGTAACTAAAAGTCTTCGTACATTGCCAACTGTCCACACAAAAAAAAATGTAAATATTCTAAAATCTGCACATAGATCCACTTCGGTCTAAACGTCAAGAGATAAAAAAATAACAGAAGTTCCGAATCAAGCCTCCTTATTACGGTCCTGTTAATTTTCATTCCAGCAGCTAAAAACCTGTAAACTATGTTTTAAAAATGTTGCAAAAACGATTCAGGTACGTTTCCAAACCTCTAAGCTGCTCTTATTTTGTGCAATGTTGTTGTGACAATACAGCAACATTAATTTCTGACGACGTTATTTTACGTTGTATTTTTGTTGCCACCGCAACATTGCTAGAGCTGTCAAACATAATTAATCAATAACAGCAATTAAACGGGATTCAGATTCAGACAAAGAAATACAGACATTGTGATCTTATTTATTCAAAATCTTTTATTAATTTCAACCGTGGTTAAAAAGACGACCAATTTCTAATAACGCTCATCCAGTGCTTATCGATAAAATGCATCTCCCGGCTGGGACTGGCTCGCTTTTTCTTGATTGAGCTGTCGCGCAGCAGCTGCTTCCGTTCCTGACCAAACTGGTCCTGCTTGGATTGGGAACCGAGGCATTACCTTCGACTCTGGTAATAAAATCTTGATGAACTCGTTGTGAACTTCGAGTTTCCTGTTAAACAATCGCCTCCCGGACTTCCACCTTGTTTTTCACCTTTTCTTCCTGCTTGCTTTACAGCGTGACAATCTCCTAGACTTTCTCCCGCGGAGAATGAGTGACCATTCCGTTCTCGACGATTATTTCAGAGGATTTTCAGCGGCATCATTCCTGTTCCTTTATCCTTGGTCCACCGAATTCAGTTTTTTTTTGTGGCGGTGGCTTTTGAAACGACGAGCGGTTGTCGTTCCAATGTTTACAATGAATTAAATTACTCAAGCTGTTGGTTAATTTTCTATCTCAAAATTATTGTTATAATTATGTTGCCGAAACATTTCTAAAGCAATAATTTCAAGAGCGTGAATTTCTAATCGTAAAAAGATGCTGCAACGAAATAACGTCGCTAAAACATAATTGTTACATCGTTTGCAAGATTGTTGCAGTTTTGCTTTCTGATCCCTAGTTGCAACTTAAATTGGACTTAGTCATTTTTAGCATGTTGCGTGTTGCTACTTGGGTAAAATGTGATTTCGCGGGAAACGAATTGTCAAATATAATTTATATTATGCTAACGCAATTAAGAACGAATTTTCCCATGAAACAATCGCGAGTCATAGAACAAAGAAACCCGACTGACTAACGAGAAAGACGATCGCGATATTTGAACTTTACAATCTAACTAAGAAGAAAAAAAAGCCACGTCAATAGAAAGGAAAAGACAAACATACAGGTCACAAAACACAAAACACAAAACGGACTGCCTCAACTGTCATCGTGACAACCAGAGCCAGCCGCACCTTCACACCCACACTCCATGTACTAACCCGACAAACTCACCGACGCGAACGCCGCGAAAAAACATGCGACCCGACGGATAGGTCCCAAAACGGACTGGCTCAACTGTCATTTTTCAACCAGAGCCAGCCGCACGACCCGACGGACAAGCATCGCAAAACGGACTGGCTCAACTCTAGAGTAAATTTTCAAAAGGTCCTATGTGCAAAAACCTCAATCTGAGTAAATTAATGTCAAAGTTTTGCTGGACATTTTTAAATCCCATTTAAACAAGGTTGGGTATTTTTCAATTCTAAAAACGCACAAATGGACCTAGAATGATGCTTTTTATGTGTACTTAACGGGAACTATCAAAAGTCTTGTTTAAACTTATTTCTGAATAAATTTGTTGCATACGACCTTTGAGTGCACATAGGACACGCTTCATAGAACTTTTTTTGCAGATAGGATTTCTACATTGGAGCAAATGTGTGCAGCATTGCACATAGGACTTTTCTTAATTATATTTAAATCTCTATTTAAAAAGAACAACTTTTTTATAACAACTATGTTCGCCCAATCCTCGCGCAACGTGCAGGCAACAGCTGATTGAGAACATGAAATGTTTCAATGCTTCCAGCGTGAGAGAGAGAAACCGTTAGGAGAGAAAACAACCAACCCGCGCTCTCGTAAACCCAAACGTAAACATCTGTCGGATAGGTGCTTGCAATTTAACTTACACGACAATGTAAACAATCTTTGTTTGGGTGCGGATAGGACTTTTCAGATATTTCTGGTTTTACATTTTTTTTATTGATTTTTTAGTCAAAGAAGTGCTAAAATCTTACTGAAGGCTGATTAACTAGAGTTCAGGTAAGTTTTTCTGTTAAAATACAGCGATGGTAGTGGTTTGCAACCTTGTTTGCAACCTGAAATTCGTACATTTTTTGATGACAATATTTTTTTTCAGAATCTGCTTAACTGGTTTTGAGGATACATCAGCAACGGCGAGAACAAAACCGAGTTGATCTCGCTGCACAGAAAAAAAAATCGTGGTAATATTACATCTGGGAAGGGGTACATTTTTTATGTCAGAAAAAATGTTTAATTTTACCTCTAAAAATGTGTAAATTTACCTCATATATGATGGAAATTTACCCCATATAAGATGAAAATTTCCCCAAGAAAATGATGAAATTTACCAAGGAATAAGCAAAATTGTATCTTAAAATGTGTAAATTGAGGCTAGATATCGAATTGTCATTTAAATTAGACGAAACGTAAACACAGTATAATTTCGGTTTAACCTTTATATTTTAAAACTTAATGATTATTTTGTGGGCGTTCAGCGCAGCCAGCTAGCTCGAACGCTCTCATGGTGTTGTGGAAGGCGCAAATGACCCTGAAATGCGGTGTTGGTCATCATGTGTCGCTGGGTGCTAGAGCTGAAGATCCTCAGCATAATCTTATCGTTGGTGCAGGCTCAAGCTCCGGAAAGGATGATCAAATATTGCAGTTGGACGAGTTGCTTCCGGGTCGGTTAAACTTGAAGGTGAAGGTGAAGCTCCACCGCTTTTTTCGAAGAAGCGCTTCTTTGATCCTGGGGGTAGAAATATTAATATTAGTTGAAGCCTGTCAAAACTTTTGGCAAAATCGTATAACCTACCGTAGCCACATCAATTCAATCGCACTTAGCCGGGAAATGATGCTGGTAAGCGAGTTACGGGGGATTCCGTGGTACGACGGGTGGATTTTGTTGAATTACCCGGGACGACTCCTCGCTCCGGATGATTGGTGCAGCTTCATCTAATTCCGTGGGGAGAAAAACAAAATCATGTTAAACGAGTGTTAACCATTGATTTTTAAAGCTGTCACTTGCGCGACTCGACTACTAACCTCCAGCACCTTTTTGAAGCTCTCCTAAGGTTTCACTTAATCCGGATGATTTTCTTGTTTCGAGATGCCGCCACCGTCCGAAAGTGGCAGTTCCGGTTGCTGCGGGACCGGTAAGCTGGGGATTGTCGGAACGGTTTGATCCAAGGAGTTCCAGTCATCGACCAGCTTGAAGCACATCAATTTGACGGGAGTGAGCGCTCTTTTCGACGTTTTCCGGGCGCATGCAACACAAGTGGGTAAATCCTGCTTGAAATTCCTGCGAGAATAAATATTAAATTACTAAAATGATTCAACGCCATTACTAATCCTACGGTTAGGACAGTTTGACCATTTCCAGTGACTTCCGTCGGAATCTTTTCTGTCACCATCCAGAAAAGGATCAGGAGGAGATGTGCCCTGTTTTTTCTCGAATCTTCCCTTGTCGAAACTTTTCCAATTGGAAAGGATAATGACTGCTTGTACCAGTACTTGTAGTCACTTGCATACTCAATTTGGACCGTTCCGGCTAGAAAAATTCTCGAAGCACTTAAATTCACTGATTTAACTCACCAAATTTTCTGCAGCAACTGCAAACTTGCATTTTCAAAGCAAAACAAAACAAAGCGTTTGACAGTTGTCAAATAAGGTGACGAAAGTTTGGTTCGAAACGCTGTTGTATGCAATATTGCATCGAAATTGTCGAAAAATTACACCTTCCATCGAAATATTAATACATTTTCAGAGTAAAATGTGTTAGGCAAATTTTTTAGTGGCGATTCATCTAAAACAGATGTAATATTACACCTTCTTTTTTTAAACATTTTATTTTAAAGCTTCCATTTTTACACAATTTTTTGCTGTGTGGCCGGAACAAGAAGCGCAGGAACGACGACCCTCCAAGCTGGAGACTTCAGGTAAAAAGAAAATGAGCAAGCAACCACTTGGCTGCCGTGTCCCACTGAAAATTTTTGCTCGAACCTCGACTAAATTCAAGCTCGATCTCGAGCCAAAATTCTCAGTGTGAGGTAAGTTTAATTTGGAGGATTGCGTTATTTTAGTTTTGAATTAATGAGGAGTTTTGGTTTTAGGTGGCGTGAGGGCGCTTTGCTGACGGCCGTTACGAGCAAAGTGTGGCACCTGCGGCTCAAGCATTACCATCCGGACCAGGTTGCCAGCAAGTACGAGGTGGATCCGCCGCACTACGAGAAAAAGTAAAACATCCTCCCTCATCCGGTGTCGCTAAACGTGGAGAAGAAGCACACACCGGTGAAACGAAGGCACGAGGGCAAGCAAAGAAGAGTGAGAAGAAGGATTTGAATGCGGCTCCGCCACCGCCACCTTCTACTAGTGAGAAGAAACCAGCGACGCCGGACCCGACGAAGGTCGTTGTCGTGGACATTAAAAAGTAGGTTAAGGAGGCGAAGATTGACCTGAGGAAGCTGGTGGGGGACTATAAGCGTTTAAGGATGGCAAGAAGAGCAGTTGCAGTTCTAGCGATAAGCACTCGTCGTCGTCTTCGTCGTCTCACAAAAATCACAGCAGGAGTGGCGGAAGCAGCAGTAGTAAGAAGGACAAGCACCGGTAGAACGGCGAGCGGGACAAGAATAAATACCGGGATCGGCGGGAGAGGGAAAACGACCGTTACCCACTCGTCGTCGTCCTCGGATTGGCGTACACACAGCGGAGCAAGTAGCCGGCGGGAATCGACCTCGTACGTTACGAAGGACACGGAGGTCGGCGGCAACGTCGTGAGCGTTCCAGCTCCGATGGTTCTACCCGCCGCGGCTGAATTGAAATTTAGGAGAACGTCCCGGAAGCGACCGTAGACGCGGTGGTCGGTGCATCACGTCGTTGACATAAACTGTTGAAAAACTGTCCCAAAGTTTTTTTCCAAACTCTGCTCTGCTCCACCGAGCGATCGACGTAAACAAGATGGCTTGTGAGTTAAAAACAGTTGGTTAAGTCTAGCACAACTTTTTTTTATCAAATTTTGTTTTAATAAATAGAAATGATTTGGTAACATAGATACAATTGAAAAAACCTTGTTATTTGGCGGGCGTGGCGACGCCGCTGCTGATGACTTTCGTCGCTGGTGGAACCGGTTACTGCGACGTTGGAAAGCTGCTGCTGCTGTTAATGGGCTTCGGTGAAGGTTTCGACGCGGGCTTTGGGCAGGTCGGTGGCAACGGAGAAAGGGGCGCCATCGGTGGTAGCGGTGGAGATTGCTGGGCTTACTCTTCGGACGTTGGTGGCAATGGGAACAGCATTTCCGTACTGATCTTGTCCCCGTCGGTCAAGATAGTCGTTTCCATTGCGACGCAGACGACTTCGTCATTGCAATTATTACAGTCTCGTAATTGCTGTTCGCGGTCACATCCTCCGTGTTGACGACTTCCTCGATGATGGCTTGGTCATCGACGACCACCACGTCTACGGCAGCTTCCGGGACGTTCTTCCGCCGAGGTCGATTCTCGCAGGATATTGTGGTTTCGGAAATAAATCGAATTTTCGCGGCGACTCATCTGACACTACGCTCCGCAAACTGATCAAATCTTATTCTGAGTGCAACGAGATGTTGTGTTGAACGCGAGGTTAAACGTCACTGAAAAACAATTTGGCGCTCTGGCACCAAACCGAAACGAACGATTTCCACTCTCGCCGCACTTTTTCTCTCCGCATTTTCTGTCTAACTAAAAAAGTATCAGTGCTTGCGTGTTGCCGTCGGAGATTTTGGATGATGATGTTTGCCATTAATGCAAGTAAAAAAATAGTACACATTTCATTTTGGTTTTTATTAAATCAGCCGAAAACCGCCGGCAATCATTTTCGTCAGTCAGAACAAGATGGAGGAATCACAACAGACTTGGCTTACACACTGATCGTATAATACCAAATTAAGCTTGACAGAAAAAGGCGGAGAGAAAAAGTGCGGCGAGAGTGGAAATCGCTCGTTTCTATTTAGTGCCAGAGCGACAATACATGATCCGCTTTGCAGATGCCGATCCGAGGACGACGACGAGTAGGAAAGCTTTCGGTGGCGTTCCTCGTGGTGGTGCTTCGAGGACGACGAACTCGACGATTTACCCGAAGAAGAACTGTGCTTGTGCAGGTGACGCCAACGTCAACGGTGACGTTCCACCGACCGATGAACTATAACCACGACAATAACAGTCCTCAAAACCAGTTCAGTAGATTCTGAAAAAAAAAAATAATGTAATTAATCAAAAATGTACGGATTGCTGGTTTCAATCCGCTACCACCGCAGTATTTCAACAGAAGAACTTACCTGAATTCAAGTTAATCAGCCTTCAACAAGGTTCTAGCACTTCTTTGGCAAAAAAATCATTTAAAAAAATTAAAAACTAGAAAAATCTGAAAAGTCCTATCCGCACCCAAACAAAGATTGTTTACATTGTCGTGTAAGTTAAATTGCAAGCACCTATCCGACAGATGTTTACGTTTGGGTTTACGAGAGCGCGGGTTGGTTGTTTTTCTCTCCTAACGGTTTCTCTCTCTCACGCTGGAAGCATTGAAACATTTCATGCTCTCAATCAGCTGTTGCCTACACGTTGCGCGAGAATTGGGCGAACTTGAAGATTGCAAAATATTTTTGTTTTAGGGTTTCATAAAAAACGACTTATAAATATTTTTAAATTAGCAAAATAACCATGTACATAGGTCGTTTTGATATGGGCGTATATGCATCATGACCAAAAAAGTTTATAGATGGCACATAGGTTGATTTGCTACAGTTCTATGTGCACGTTTGACTCGAAAGCACATAGGACTCCCAAGTGGTAAAACGACCTATATTTATTTGAGGTAGAATTTTTTGAGAGTGGTTTTAGGTTGTTTTGTTTTTTATCAATAACTTGAAAAATAAAAGGCTTTTAAGAAATCGGATCAGCGGATAGTGTAGCTTCCGGCTTGCAGAATGTCATGCAATAAATAACTCAGTTTGCTTATTTTGTCGCATAGGACCTTTTGAAAATTTACTCTAGAACTGTCATTTTTCAACCAGAGCCAGCCGCACCTTCACACACACACGCGCGCACTCACCCGACAAACTCACCAACGACGAACGACGCGAAAAAACATGCGACCCGACGGACAGGCATCACAAAACGGACTGGCTCAACTGTCATTTTTCAACCAGAGCCAGCCGCACCTTCACACACACACGAGCGCACTCACCCGACAAACTCACCGACGACAAACGCCGCGAAAAACATGCGACCCGACGGACAGGCATCACAAAACGGACTGGCTCAACTGTCATTTTTCAACCCGAGCCAGCCGCACCTTCACACACACACGCGCGCACTCACCCGACAAACTCACCGACGACGAACGACGCGAAAAACATGCGACCCGACGGACAGGCATCACAAAACGGACTGGCTCAACTGTCATTTTTCAACCCGAGCCAGCCGCACCTTCACACACACACGCGCGCACTCACCCGACAAACTCACCGACGACGAACGACGCGAAAAAACATGCGACCCGACGGACAGGCATCACAAAACGGACTGGCTCAACTGTCATTTTTCAACCAGAGCCAGTCGCACCTTCACACACACACTCCACGTACTAACCCGACAAACTCACCGACGACGAACGCCGCTAAAAAACATGCGACCCGACGGACAAGCATCGCAAAACGGACTGGCTCAACTGATATTTTTCAACCAGAGCTAGCCGCACCTTCACACACACACGCGCGCACTCACCCGACAAACTCACCGACGACGAACGACGCGAAAAACATGCGACCCGACGGACAGGCATCACAAAACGGACTGGCTCAACTGTCATTTTTCAACCCGAGCCAGCCGCACCTTCACACACACACGCGCGCACTCACCCGACAAACTCACCGACGACGAACGACGCGAAAAAACATGCGACCCGACGGACAAGCATCGCAAAACGGACTGGCTCAACTGTCATTTTTCAACCAGAGCTAGCCGCACCTTCACACACACACGCGCGCACTCACCCGACAAACTCACCGACGACGAACGACGCGAAAAACATGCGACCCGACGGACAGGCATCACAAAACGGACTGGCTCAACTGTCATTTTTCAACCCGAGCCAGCCGCACCTTCACACACACACGCGCGCACTCACCCGACAAACTCACCGACGACGAACGACGCGAAAAAACATGCGACCCGACGGACAGGCATCACAAAACGGACTGGCTCAACTGTCATTTTTCAACCAGAGCCAGTCGCACCTTCACACACACACTCCACGTACTAACCCGACAAACTCACCGACGACGAACGCCGCTAAAAAACATGCGACCCGACGGACAAGCATCGCAAAACCTATAAAGGATAAAAAACTGTGATCTAGTTTTAAGCTTTTTCTATTTCTATCCCCTTTCCCTTGCAATTTTAGCAAGTTTTTTTTTATTTTTTTCGTACTCTTGGTGACACCTTTATTTGCAAGCAATAACTGTTCCAAAATGGATTATGATGTAACACACAGCTGTAAGGAACTCCAAAACTCTGTTATGTAGGGGAGAGTGGGGAGACTTGATCCCCGGGGACACTTGATCCCAAACCTGTATCTCGTCAGCATGTGGGTAAAACAATTAGCTTTGTTCTAGAAAGTTGTGCGAAATTAACTAAAACTCATTGTAGAAAACAAAGAAAAAAATTAAAAAATGTTTAGATTCAGTTACACACATTTTTCTAAAACGAGCTGCAAAAAACTTCCAAGAGATCTTTTTTTCTTTGTATTGATATGTATAGAAAACACTCAAAAATTATTCAAAAAATTATTTTTTATACATGAATTGTTTGATAAACTTATCAACTCCAAAACCCTTACGCATTTGATGTTAAATTTATCGTCATACTATTTTTACAATCAATTGTTTAAAAAAGTGCGTTTAGGGAGACTTGATCCCTGCCTTTTTACAGTCACTGGAATCAGCCTCAACATTAATTAATTGAGCTGGGTTTTCATACATAGTTTCCTTTAGTTTAGTTGTACATAACATACTGCAGTTTGAACCATTTTTCAAAACTTTTGTAAAAAAAAATGACCAGCTTTTGTAAACATGCTCAATTTTTGTCTAAAAAAGAAAATTTTAAGTTTTTAAATATTTAACATAATAAACTTGTTATATTTTGAACACAAACGTACAGGTTTTATGTGAAATTGCTGTAACTTATAGAAAATTAAAACTTTGGATGAATAAGAAACATTTTGCTTAAGATTTCTTCAAAATGTTGAAAGGGGGATCAAGTTACCCCTAACATTTTTAAAATGCCGGTTAAAAATATTTTTTTAAAACGCTTGGCATGATTCGAAGTGTTCATCTGATGAAATATCCTTATTAGCCAAACATAGATGAATGTTTAAGCTTTCAATTCATGCAAAAAGTTTATAGTTTTGTGAGAAATTGACAGAGTTATGTGCGATACAAAAAAAGAGGATCAAGTCTCCCCACTCTCCCCTACCTCAAAAGAACTTATTGTATCTTGATTATTCACCAATAAAACCGAATTGAAATTGAATAAGTTTTATATAGAATTTCCAGAGTTATATAAACTTTTATACTAAGTAGTTAAAAAAAATCAAACCATCCACATTAACGACCCCCGGGTCTTTTGTGGTCTCTATTGCAAGTTTCTGTTCGAACCTAGGAGTCCGAAGGCTTGAATGGGGAGAGCACCCAAACCTCTTTCTACTCCAAGGAACCTTCCACCCCAGTGTTTGAACTGACGACCTTCGGATTACGAGTCCAACCGCCGCCAGCGATTCCACCGGAGAAGGCTTGGTTTGGTGTGTTGTTTGTACTTATGGCATAGAGACGACTCCTACACTTGGAATGACTTAACGGCCTAACAACCAAGGCCGGGACCGACATTTTACTTCCTCATCCGATGGAAGGTTGCAGCAGATGGGAATCGAACCCAGAATCATCCGCTTACAAAGCGGACAGCGTAACCATTCGGCCACGCACTGCCACCATACTAAGTAGTTAGTGGATTTATGGTGATTTGTCAACAAATAACATTATTTATGTTAATTTTTCGAAAGGTGTACAAACTTTTTTGCACCTTTTTATTTTCGTTATAGTATTTGTTATATAACTTTTTATAGAAATCATCTTTTCATGAGCATTTTTTAGCAAAATGTTTGATGAGTTTCTGAACAAAACGTAGTACTAGGTTCCTGTCAAACTTAATTTTTTTTACATGTTTCATCACAAAATGTGCATAGTGCCCAAGGGGTGTAAATACTTTTTTTACATACTGTATAAACACTGTATTATTCTTAAAAACTATATCAGCAACCTTAGTGCTGGTAAATTTGACGTTAAAGTAATATTAGAATGCCATAAATCTGTTTTTAACAAGAAAAACTATTACTATCAAAGTCACCCAGGAGATCAAACTAAGAATCTTGCACGTAAACACTGTTGAAATAACTTTTTTTTTTCAAAAATAGTTCATGGACTTTGTGTGGCTTATCCCAGTACATGTTTTTAAAACAATAAAAAAAACAATAAAAACAGTTGAAAAATACGCTTAAAAAAAATAATTCCTGTCAGTGTAATCCCGGTTTACGGTATGAGCAATTCTCTACCAAAACCGGAAATGGATTTTATTTGTATTTTTTGATTTGGCTCAAACTTTGTAGGGGCCTTCCCTATGACCAAATAAGCTATTTTGTGTCATTGGTTCACCCATACAAGTCTCCATACAATTTTGGCAGCTGTCCATACAAAAATGGTATGTAAATATTCAAACAGCTGTAACTTTTGAGTGAATTTTCTGATCAATTAGGTGTCTTCGGCAAAGTTGTAGGTATTGTTGAGGACTTTTGAGAAAAAAATAGGTACACGGAAAAAAAATTGTAGATTTTTAATCAACTTTTTTTCACTAAAACTCAATTTCCCAAAATACTATTTTTTGATTTTCGAGATTTTTTGATATGTTTTAGAGGACAAAAATCTACAACTTTTGAGCCATAGAGAAACATGGTCAAAAAATCTGCCACCGAGTTATGAATTTTTGAAAAAAAACAGTGATTTTTGGAAAAAATCGAAGTTTCATGCAAAAACAAGTTTGACATTATTTTTTAATGCAAAATTGCATTTGCAATCGAAAAGTACTTTACAGATTTTTTGATAAAGGGCTCCATTTTCAAGATATAGCCACCAAAAGTTTGATTTTAGCGAAATATTTGCAGTTTTTCAATTTTTAAAAATAGTGTCCATGAGTGACCATTTCTAAAAATATTTTTTTTGAAAAGTTCAGAAAATTTGCTATAAAGTTGTCTAAGTGACATTGAAGATTGGGCCTCGGGTTGCTGAGATAGAGCCGCTTTAAGAAAAAAACACGAAAATTGAAGTTTTCTTAATCTCACCAAAACAACCCACCATTTTCTAATGACCATATCTCAGCAACTAATGGTCCGATTTTCAATGTTAATGCATGAAACATTTGTGAAATTTTCCTATCTTTTCGAAAATTTTTTTTTGAAATTTTTTAAATCAAGACTAACATTTTAAAAGGGCAAAATATTGAATATTACGGCCAAAGAATGTCAAACTTGTTTTAGGATGAAACTTCAATTTTTTTCCAAAAATCACTGTTTTTTTTTTTCAAAAACTCATAACTCGGTGGCAGATTTTTTGACCATGTTTCTCTATGGATCAAAAGTTGCGGATTTTTGTCCCCTAAAACATATCAAAAATCTCGAAAATCAAAAAAATACGTATTTTGGGAAATTGAGTTTTAGTGAAAAAAGTTGATTAAAAAATCTGCAATTTTTTTCCGTGTACCTATTTTTCTCAAAAGTCCTCAACAATACCTACAACTTTGCCGAAGACACCAACTTGATCAGAAAATTCACTCAAAAGTTATAGCTGTTTGAATATTTACATACCATTTTTGTATGGACAGCTGCCAAAATTGTATGGAGACTTGTATGGGTGAACCAATGACGCAAAATAGCTTATTTGGTCATAGGGGAGGCCCCCACAAAGTTTGAGCCAAATAAAAAAATACAAAAAATAAAAATGGTCGAAATCGGCTGATTTCGTAGAGAGTTGCTCGTATGTGTTTATTTCAAAAGAACGTAATAAAAATTAATTTATGACAAAAATTTCAAACTTTTCAGCATTAGTTTTTTTTCATAAAATTATTTTTATTAGGTCCTTTTCGGTACACAGAAAAAAAATGATGGTAATATTCATCAGGAAATGGTGACAGATTTTGTGGCAAAATAAATGATAAATTTTACCCCAGAAAATGATGAATTTTCATCAGTTTTTGATTAATATTCATCAGGTTCACATTTTTACACAATTTTTTTTATGTAATGTTACACAAATAAAGAGGTAATATTCAACCTACCAAATTTTCAACATTCCAAAATTCAACTTTTTTTCTGTGTACTGGGACCCAGGGCTGTGGAGTCGGAGTCGGAGTCGGAGCCGGAGTCGGTGGAGTCGGGTCTTTTTGGGGACCTGGAGTCGGAGTCGGAGTCGGAGTCATCAAAACTCGAACAGCTGGAGTCGGAGTCGGAGCAGGAGTCGGCTAAATTTGATGAGCTGGAGTCGGAGTTGGAGTCGGAGCCAAAGATTTCTGATAACCCGGAGTCGGAGTCGGAGCCGGTGTTATCTTAAATTCAACAAAAATTTGTTTTTTATTGTTCAGTATTTCCTATGTAACAGCTTAATTTTACAATTTACAAAACAACTTATATTTTTAATTGATTTATCAGATGCCATTATGTATTTGAAGCTTTTTATTGTGATTGAAAAGCTCTAATTGTGTTATTACACTATAATCACTAAATGATAACCTCTTACCCAAGTATGTAGTATCATCATTCAAAAAATAATTAAAAAAAATTTTGGTTATGTAGTCAGACTATATTTATGTTCCCTTTCAATTCAAATTTGACCAAATTTCATTCAGTTATTTCTGAAAAAAGTACACACAAAGTCATCTGTTACCCCTATAGCGAATGTCTTAGAGGTTTTAAGTTATATCATTTTTTAGGAAAAATTTTACGAGGTACATAAAAAGATTATAAATAGTAATCACTGTTTTTGCAGATCGAAAAAAAGTCACTGAAAGTTTAACTTTTGTAACAAATAATCAACGATAATAACAAACTGAGTACAAGAAAATCAAAGTGTTGCATTTTAAATAATTTAAACTAACAAAAAATGTTAAAAGAAGTTGCAACAAATTTGAAATAATCATTGATAGTTGATGTTGATGTTGATTTTAGGTAAACTATTTTGATAGCGTTGCAAATTATCGTTGAACAAATCTCCAGAATTCAGTACAAAAATTAACTAATAATAAAAATTATAGAACAAAATATAGGATTTTAATTTATTTTTCAAATATTATAAATAAAAACCCAGTCTAATCTAATCTAATCAGACCCTAGCGCAGCCAATCTTTCGAAGGGATCCTGGAGAGTGCCTTAGATTAGATGACGCCTAGCACTCTTCTTGTCATTTATTAACATTTGTAGTGCGCCATTGCATCGGAATGCATTGAAACATCACAAGCGTTAAAGCGGCCAGGCCTACTGCGTAAAGCCGTATCGCAGAGATGACTCGTAATTGGGTTGAGTTTGAGCACGGAGTGTTCGAACAACAACACAATTCTGAATCGACAGGGGAGGAAGAAGCGTGGGGACACACCACCATACGCTCCGAGATTTGGTTGTATTCGTTGGGAGCACCATGCTAAGAAGGTTTGGTATTCCGGGACCCTCTGGGATGGGACATTGTATTTCCACGAATGCCCTGGACACTATTTGCCGTGGTTATAGCGCCACAACTCGCTCTCTGTAACAGTATTCCTAATTCCAGTCCATGTTCACCAAGTCGTCATGGCCTAGTGGTTGACATTTTTGCTTACCAATCCAAAGGACGGAGGATCGAACCTCGTCTCGAGCGACTTTGATTTTTCGTTCATATTCACCATTTCAAATTTCTGTGATCTTAACTTTCTCGTTGGGAGCAGATGGGAATCGAACCCAGAACCATTCGCTTACAAAGCAAACACCGTAACCAGTCAGCCACGGCCGCTCCAATCAAATATTATAAATAAAAAACCCAGAATCAAAATATTATCAACTGGTACGAATTTTCTCATACTGTATGTCTTACGCCAATATGACGGAAGGTGATAATTATTGTAAATCAATGAACCTTATAAAAATGAAATATTTGTGACCTTGAAAATATTTTACTTGTGGATATTTGTTTTTATTATATTATAAGTTTTTTCATATATTTTGATGGAGGCGCAAGATCATCCAAAAAGCTTCGTTTTAGGTGAAGATTCACGAAGTATCGTGCACCTCCTTTTTAAAGTATATAAAATTTTAAAATCAAAATCAATTAAAAATTTCCAGGTTAAAATATTTTCCATGCCACAGATATTTGAAAAGGACATCTTAAGCATGCTTTCCACGAAGAAATTGTTTAGATACATTGATTTGCAATGACCGAGCCACGTAGCCCAGTGGTAACGCTTCCGCCTCGTAAGCGGTAGATCGGGGTTCGAATCCCGGCTCGGACCAACACAACTGGTGATCTTTTCCCTTCTGGAATCGATTGCTTAGTAAAGGGAAGGTAGTGTATCGTCACAAACTGGACCTTGTCACGACAACTTAGGGAGGCGACCTATGGAATGTTATCATTAACCCTAACATGTTAACATTAAGTTGAGAATGAAACTGCCACTGAATCCGCTTTGTAAATGCCGGCCCCAATACTCTTCAAGGGTGTTCCCCTCAGGAACTGGGAAAGATTTACTTTTTATTGATTTGCAATAATAATCTCCTTCAGCCATGGCGTGATGTCTACGTACATCTTAAAAAAAAAAAAACAAAAAAAAGTTTCGTTTAAAATTGTCATTTAAAAAACAAGGTGCATGTCACTGTGCTTCTTACAAATGTCAGCCTTAAAGTTAGCAAATTGAATTTTAATGTTCAATAGATCATTAAGGCCAGGTTTCTTTTAGTTATTCATTCAAAAATAACAATTTAGTATTTAAATTTATTAGCTTTGAAAAAAATATTTTCAAATTTGAGGTTAAGCAAGTAAATCCAAATTTACTTACAAAACTGTTCTTCTCAGAATGCCTCTAAAACTGAAGATATTTTTTGATTTCTGTTTCCATAACGTATAAAACTTGTAATCTAGAAACTTTTTTCCGTTTATTTACTTTACTTTACTTTACTTTTACTTAACATATTTTTCTTGAGAAAAACATGATGCTTAGAGAGTATTTAAATAATGCTATTATCGGGACTGGCAACACCAGCCAGCAACAGTCAACTGTTCGGAGCTCCTCAAACTTTTCGATTTTTTCGCCGTAATTAACAGTGTTTACTCGCGAGTTTGCTGCTCCAGCATGCCAAGGGCCAGCCGTGGCCGTGGCAGTTCGAGTGCGGCCTCGAAAAACCCGCGAAGTTCATCTACCGGCAGAGTGCAGAAAGGTAAACACACCAACGCCGCATCGACCGCCATCGCGCACGGGAGCGTGCCCAGTGACGTCACCGATCCATCGTTTTTACACGTGTCATACCGCCCACGTGAGTCCCCAGTACGGACGAGACAATCGACCCGGGCATCCGGAAGCACTTCCGGCCAGCAGCAGCAGCAGCAGTCCACCAGCACTACGACAACAACCACTTCCAATGTTCCCACCAGCAACGAATTTGAGATGCTGAGTGGAGAAGAAAACAACACCGCCAGTGACAGCAGTAGTGCTAGCGACGACGATGACTATGATAAACTTGCGCGCAAGCAAGAAAAGAAGAAAAAATGCAACTCTCCGAAGGAACGACGTCCACCTCCAATTTTTGTTTTGGAAACGTTGGCAGACGATATTGACGAGTTGCTTGAGGGACTCCAATATTGTCTGAAAATTAGTAAAACTTCAGTGCAAGTTATTACGCACAATAAACAGAATTTCGACCTGGTGGTGAAGAAGTTGAAGTTGCGAAACTTCAAATTCTTCACATTTGATCCTGCAGAGAAGGTCCCAGTGAAGATCGTCCTTCAGGGATATCCGGACCGCCCGATCTCCGACCTGGAAGAACACCTGACGGGCGTCAAGGTTAAGCCTCGAGAAATAAAGGTGCTCTCGAAATCGACAACGGTGACAGGTACGTACACCTTGTACCTCCTGTACTTCGATCGCGGGTCCGTCAAAATCCAGGACCTACGGTGGATCAAAGCACTGGACGGCTTCTTCGTGACGTGGCGATTCTACACGAAGAATCCGGCCGACGCAGCGCAATGCCACCGCTGTCAAAAATTCGGACACGGTTCTAGAAATTGTAATCTTCCACCCCGGTGCGTAAAGTGCGGTGAGACCCACTTTACCGAAAGGTGCAATCTTCCGCGGAAAGACCAGCTGGGGGAAAACGCCCAGCAGCACAAAGCGCGCGTCAAGTGTGCGAACTGTGGTGGAAACCACACGGCGAATTTCCGTGGATGTGCCGCGCGGAAAAAGTACCTTGAGGAGCAGGACAAGAAGAAGAAAGCGCCAGCGTCCCGCCAACCTCCAAAGACTTCGAGCACGAACGCTGCAGCAGCTGGCGGCGGAGCGGTTCCATCGACCAACCCAGCGTTCCCTCCCGGTTGGGGAGGTTCGTACGCTAGAGTAGCCGCTTCTGGGAGCGGTACTTCACCGGGACAAGCAGACGTTACCGGAGATGACCTCTTCACGCTTCCCGAGTTTTTCGCTCTTGCTGGAGAGATGCTCACGCGCTTTCGAGCCTGCCGGAACAAGGCAGAACAATTCCAAGCTCTTAGTGAGCTGATGATGAAGTACATCTACAACGGATAAGCTGCCGTGTGCAGCGAAGTTTTTCGACGTCAAAAGACAAAACAAACTGTGATCTAGTTTTAAGCTTTTCTATTTCTATCCTTTTCCTTAGCAAATTTCGAAGGTTTTTATAAATAATTTTTCCTTCTGTTAACAAATCCATTGTTAGAATATCCAATTGCATCAAAATGAACTAAAGTACAAATCATAGTTGAAAGGTACTCCAAAACTCTATTAGGTTATAATAATTACGAAATTGTGAATTGATTATTTACTAATAAAAACTAATTGAATTGAATTGAAATAAAACCTGTTTTCGAAAGCCCGTAAATAATGCTATTTATCAATGTTTTAAAAATAATTAACTAATAATAGATAACTAACTTTTGAAACATTTAAAAACATGTGGAGTTGGAGTCGGAGTTGGAGCCAACCATTTGTTGAAAGCTGGAGTCGGAGTCGGAGTCGGAGTTGGCTAGAGTTGGTAGGCTGGAGTCGGAGTCGGAGTCGGAGCCAACCATTTGTTCAAAGCCGGAGCCGGAGTCGGAGTCAGCTAATCTGAGAAAGCCGGAGTCGGAGTCGGAGTCGGTGTCGTTTGAAATATGACCCGACTTCGCAGCCCTGCTGGGACCTGGTAAGGACCGAGTCGGCTTTTGTAATTACATTTGACTTTATAATTACAGAGGGTCTTGTGTGTAAATGTTAGTGGGAGGGGAGCCGATTACCCGCGGCCTACTCGGGGTTAGTAGGGAAGGGATTGATGTTAAAGACAAGGCGTGGGAAGGGAAGGGGGATTGTGTAGGGGTTTAGGTTGGCTCTTCTGGCCTTTGCGTTTTGTCCTCAGCCGCAACTCGGTGTCCAGCTGCTGGGGCGGTCTTGCTTTGATTCCGGTGCAATCCAGAAACGATCTATCTCTTTAAAAGTAAACGTAAATGATAGTAAAAAAGCAGTATTTAATCAATGTTTTGGAGTAAATGTTCTGAAAAACTCTACCCTTCAAAAATCATCCTCTTTAAGAGAATAAGAAAAGGGTGCCAGCCTGCACAAGTATTCTGTTAGAAGCATGTTAACACAGCGATGCATAAGGTTTACATGCACTGTGAGGCCGTTGCTGCGAAGTGGGTGTTCAAGAATGCTACACCGTTAAAAACTGTTAGCACAGAGCGAAACGGTTAGCAAGTATTTAATATTTAAAATCAAATATATTTTTTCATCAAAATTGAAGGTTGTGCAAAATATTACACATCGTACAACGCAAATGAATAATGAATAAGGATTTGCGCATAGCTGAAAAAAAAAACAAGAATAAAACCAATACGCTTGTGCTTTTAAAATGTTCTCAATTTTTTTTGATTGGGAAGATCCTTGTTACACCTAAGGGGAAGGCCTTCTCCTTTTTTAAATATTTTTTTATAGGTTTTTTTGGGTACTGTGACCTGGTTATGACCGAGGCGGCTTTTGTAATTACATTTTGCTTAAAGCTAAGAGTAATAACAGAGGATCTTGTGTGTAAATGTTAGTGTGATAGGAGCCGATTACCCGCGAAGGCCCACGCTTTCAATCTGTCCATTTGGTAAGCAAATCTGCCTCTCTCGCTCTTGGAGCAACACCAAGTTGCGTGCGCACAACAATCGATAATGAAATGGAATCGACGTAACACTTTATAACGTGGCCCTCTTAAAACATGTAGTTTCGTCAACGAATCCATAGATATCGTTCTTTTGCGACAAGACTCCGTCTCCTGAGTCTCCTAAGTGTGAGTCCGCCTCGGATAACCGATAAACATATGCATCGCAAGAATAACAAAAGGATTCTGCAATATAGCAAACATTAAACTATCGCGCATCGATCGCGCATCGATCGCGCATCTAGCGACTTAGCGACTTAGCGACTTAGCGACTTAGCGACTTAGCGACTTAGCGACTAACTGCGACAGCACTTCACTGGGACACTGAAATGTTCGGTTGACTTTCCAGAAAAAGTGAAAATGACTTGAAAAATACTAAAGGGCGCTTCAAAATTGAGCCAAGAAATTGGTGAAACTTGATTAAAGCCCTATTTTGGTCAAAAATATTGTTTAACTTGAATATATTTCCTTATAAAAATAAATAAATTAGAGCAAACAGCTGGGAAGATGCCATCTACTCAAATCTACCCATAAGCACACCCCTGTTCAATTTTTTTCAGCCATAAGGGCGCCTCCAGTCATATTTTGAAATTAAGAATTTGTATACATTTTTTTAAGTCTTAGGGGCGCCTTTAGTCAAATTTTCATATTGAGAATTTTAATACATTTTTTTTAAGTCGTAGGGGCGCCTCTTGTCAAATTTTCATATTGAGAATTTTAATACATTTTTTAAGGTCGAAAGGGCGCCTCCAGTCAAATTTTCATATTACGAATTTTAATACACTTTTTCAAGTCGTAGTGGCGCCTCTAGTCAAATTTTCAAAAAAAATTAAAATAAAATCGCTCCTCGACTTGGCGACTTTGCGACTAACTGCGACAGCACTTCACTGGGACACTGAAATGTTCGGTTGACTTTCCAGAAAAAGTGAAAATGACTTGAAAAAAACTAAAGGGCGCTTCAAAATTGAGCCAAGAAATTGGTGAAACTTGATTAAAGCCCTATTTTGGTCAAAAATATTGTTTAACTTGAATATATTTCCTTATAAAAATAAATAAATTAGAGCAAACAGCTGGGTAGATGCCATCTACTCAAATCTACCCATAAGCACACCCCTGTTCAATTTTTTTTCAGCCATAAGGGCGCCTCCAGTCATATTTTGAAATTAAGAATTTGTATACAATTTTTTAAGTCGTAGGGGCGCCTCTAGTCAAATTTTCATATTGAGCAATTCTCTACGAAATCGGTCTTTTTTCTTCAATTTTAATTTTTGTATTTTTAAATCTGACTGAAACTTTTTTGGTGCCTTCGGTATGCCCAAAGAAGCCATTTTGCATCATTAGTTTGTCCATATAAATTTCCATACAAATTTCGCAGCTGTCCATACAAAAATGATGTATGCAAATTCAAAAATCTGTATCTTTTGAAGGAATTTTTTGATCGATTTGGTGTCTTCGGCAAAGTTGTAGGTATGGATACGGACTACACTGGAAAAAAATGATACACGGTAAAAAAAATTTGGTGATTTTTTTATTTAACTTTTTATTACTAAAATTTGATTTGCAAAAAAACACTTTTTTTTTTTTTGATATGTTTCAGAGGACATGAAATGCCAACTTTTCAGAAATTTCCAGGTTGTGCAAAAAATCATTGACCGAGTTATGAATTTTTTAATCAATACTGATTTTTTCAAAAAATCGAAGTATTGGTCGCAAAATTTTTTCAACTTCATATTTCGATGTAAAATCAAATTTGCAATCAAAAAGTACGTTAGTAAAATTTTGATAAAGTGCACCGTTTTCAAGTTAAATCCATATTTAGGTGACTTTTTTGAAAATAGTCGCAGTTTTTCATTTTTTTAAATAGGTGCACATGTTTGCACACTTTTGGAAAAAATATTTTTGAAAAGTTGAGAAAATTCTCTATATTTTGCTTCTTCGGACTTTGTTGATACGACCTTTAGTTGCTGAGAAATTGCAATGCAAAGGTTTTTAAAACAGGAAAATTAATGTTTTCTAAGTCTCACCCAAACAGCCCACCATTTTTTAATGTCGATATCTTAGCAACGAATGGGCCGATTTTCAATGTTAATATATGAAACATTTGTGAAATTTTCCGATCTTTTCGAAAACATTATTTTCAAAATTTTCCAATCAAGACTAACATTTTAAAAGGGCGTAATATTGAATGTTTGGCCTTTTTGAAATGTTAGTATTGATTTGAAAATTTTGAAAATAATGTTATGTTACAATACATTTTTACAAGGGATTTTTTTCGTGGATCATAGTCGTACCCTACCCCAAACTGTTCAATTCTCATTTTATGTGAACCGTACCACAAATTAATAAGATATGATTTTAAATTGTGAACTGTTTTACCGACACTTACCGACACCATTTGAAAAGGGAGGAGCCAAAAAATAAACTTTACAAATGTTCTTTTCATACAAACTATATGGCAAACAGGTATATCGTTCCATGAATTGTTGAACAATGGTTTGAATTATTGGGACTTAGGAGAATTGTCGCTGAAAGTTCAGGTACATCGTTCCATTAATTGTTGAACAATGGTTTGAATTGTAGGGACTTAGGAAAATTTTCGCCATAATTCAGGTATATCGTTCCATGAATTGTCGAACAATGGTTTGAATTATTGGGACTTAGGAGAATTGTCGCTGAAGTTCAGGTATATCGTTCCATTAATTGTTGAACAATGGTTTGAATTGTAGGGACTTAGGAAAATTTTCGCTTTAATTCAGGTATATCGTTCCATGAATTGTTGTTCAATTGTTTGGATTATTGGGACTTAAGAGTTTTTCGCTGAACTTCAAGTTGGAAGTACAACGTCGGCTATGGTACCCTTATGTTTTAACAATAGCTGTTCCGAAAAATCCCAACCATTTGGCGAAAGTTATATTTCTCCATGAATTGTTGAACAATTGTTTGAATCATTGGGACTTAAAAAAATGTCGCTAAAATTAATTTTTGGCTCAATCATACAAAAACTGTTTGAAATAATACCAAACATATGAGAGGAACAATTATATCGTACCATTGATTGTTGTGCAATTGTTTGAATTATTAGGACTTAAGAAATTTTACGCTTAGGTTTCTTTGACTCTATCATACCGAGTATCATAACTTTTCATACCAGCTACAGTACTATTATGTTCTAACAATGGCTGTTTCGAACCATCCTAAGCGTATGACGAATAGTTACCGTTCATTAAATTGTAGGAAAAAAAATCAACCATTCGAATATGTGTAACCATTCGGGAAATAGTACCATTTTAACTTTGTTATATGGTCGTAACATTATATCAACAATATCACAAATGGTAACCATACCAGAAATAATTTTCTTATGATTTCGACAGTTTCACCTTTGGTATTTGATTATGCGGGATATCTCAAACCAAAAGTACCAATCGAAGCACGAGAACTGTCAAACGGAGGTACCAATCGAGCATAAGACAAAGGATTTTGAACTGTCAAAAACTGCTCGACTGCGGGAGCTCCATTCTCATGATCGTTTATCGTGAAGACTTCCATCATTGTCATGATTTTTTGTTCAAAGATATAATTTTTGCGTCGCTTTCAATATTTTGACAAAATTCCTTCAACAAGTTGTTTAGAATAGCCCTACACATGCTGATTCCTTTTGGTAACGATTATCCCATTCCTTGTTAAATTATGGAAATCGTCATTAATCAATGATTGGCAACTAGGACGTCAATGACTGTGCCACAAAATTATATAAATTTTGAAGCACATTTGATTTAGATCAAAAATTCTTTCAGTGGCTTCAAGAAGGCAACAACCGGCACATGCTGATTCCTTTTGGTGCTGAAATTCGTTAAATTGAATTTAATACAGAATATTTTATAGTGATAATAAATTTTCTTCGAAAATGATCAACGGCTTCACCTTATGACCATTCGATGCTCATAATTCTGGTACCAATGCTCATGAAATTCGCATTGGCGGTTTTGCGTGCAGACAAATTTTGAGCCCGATCGGAGAACTTTTTTTCGGTTTATGTTCTTTTCAAATGGAATGGAGCACTTCCATTCGAGCAATTTTTGCTTTTTTCTACAATGTATTTCTTATGGAGCGAACTGTCATTGCTGATTGATTGATCTAGACTCTATCGAGAAATTAAAAGTGAGAGTGTGTGCGTGCAACATGGAGTTAAATTTTTCAAAGTGCCATGGGAACCTTCACAGCACTTGCACAGAAAGTTTAACTCCATGTTGCACACACTCTCACTTTTAATTTCTCGATGGAAATTTTGACATAAAAGAATGCCTTGTACTCTACATAAATGAAAACCTAATGACAGCATAACTAATCTATAGCATAAAAATACAAATAACTTTATTTTCAAGTAGATTTGGAGAGGGTCGAGATTTATGTTAACATTCCAACGCCCAAGGCTCGAAAAAAGTTGGAACGGTTACTTCAACTCAATGGTTCTCAGGCATAAATCAACCAATCAAGATGATTCTTCGGTCCAGTGATTTGTTAGGATGTCTAGATGATTATAGAATTTTACAGAACTTAATTTGATGAAATCTTAAATTTTTGCGATCAAAAGTATAGTTCCAACTTTTTTTTTCGCGTGTAAAAAAAAATCGCCAGAAATTCCGCGGAGGCAGTCATTTTAAAAAAGGTGGAACGATGTTTTCGGTCGCAGAAATTGCAGATTTCTTCAAATCAAGTTCTGCAATATTTTAGGATCATCTAGACTTTCTTACAAATCACTGGAAACAAGAATCGTCCAGATTGGTTGAGTAATGCCCGAGAACCAGCGAGTTTAAGTTACCGTTCAACCTTTTTTGGGAGGCTTGGGCGTCCGTGTAAGTTGGACATGCGTTGGGCGTTCCAGTGTTAAAAGCTTATGCCAAGCTGTTTGTTAAGTATAAATATTTTTTTACTATTAATTTTTAAAGATGACTCCAAAAACAACTACACAATGGAGTACCCGACGCGATTGGTAGTGAACAATGTATTTCTTATGGATCGAACTGTCAAACTACCACTCGAATCGGGTATTCCATTATGCTATACTGAAGTCCTAACCTAAAACCCACAATAAGAAAGGGAAAACATCACAAAAGAAGAGATTCCTTGTGCAATTGTGAAGTTTCCACTATCGGAGAACTACCTAGTTCACGAAGGCAGCTAAATCACAGACAAACAGACGTTAATCTCGTTTTAATTCCCATCAATCATTAATATAACGGCTGATTTAAATTTTAAATGTAGTTCTCGGATCAACCACCAGGAATGGTGGCGCTACAATCAGGGCACAGCAACGCTGACGTTTCAGCAAGCGCGCCAAAATTATCTTGTTTATAGGGTCCCTATTTTGGTAATAAAAGGTCCCTATTTTGGGCCTACTAATCCAAGCGCACTTTTTATTTGATGTATTCTCAAAGGCTGCTATAGGTAGCCTTGCTCTTACCCAGTCACGAAATATTCTAGCAGAGCTGGTTCTGTCAGAATTCTGCTAGAACGATGGAACCTTTCTGCTAGATTGCTCTAAGAATATTCAGCTCTGTAAGAACTCTGCTAGAATCCTTCTAGAACGTCGTGACTGGGTATTACATGATTAAGGGAGCGTTCTTTTATTACGTAACGCAGTAGGCGGGAGGGGGTCGGAGGCCGTGTTACGCTCCATACATTTTTTTAAATTTGTATGGAAATTTTGTTACGAGGGGGTCCAAAAGTCCGATTTTTCGCGTTACGTAATAAAAGAACGCTCCCTAAGTTGGTTTTTTAATGAGCGAGTCCACGAGCAAAGCATACCCATCTCGCATCGACCTCACCAATCTGCCTGAAATTTTCAGGGGTTGTTTGTACATATGGGTCATTCCATCTGAAGCGGGACAGCATTTGAAAATTACCCTCTCCGATCCTGCTCAAATTTGGCAGGGCTGTTGATACTATCAAAACATGTAAGAATCTTGAATTTCATCCAAATCGGACCACCCCCTCCATTTTTGTACCTCCCCAAAAAATCGACTTTTTGACGATTTTTGACCAAACCTCCTAGTTTGAAACGACGATAACTCAGTAACCACAAATCTTAGAGGGTCGGTCTTAGACTCAATTTTGAAGGAAATTGGACGTAGAGTCCATTTCCGTGATCAAAATTTAGATTAATTTATTTTTTCTACCTGTATTGCGCAATTGAAAACTTTAAACGGCCGTATCTCAAAACACCCCAACTTATTTTTTTTATTTGACCTCACCATCGTGTTCCCCGGCCAATTTTACATAAGAATCACTTATCGACAGAAATGAATATGTTTTGTTCCAGAGATATCGAATTTTAAAGTTTTGTGTTTTCGAGATTACCTACATTAGCTTCATTCGCCGCATCTGCTAGAACACTGTAGGAAACTGGAGTTTAATCGCGAATGTTTATCTGTTAAAAACAATGAATGAAGTGAATTTCTGTGCTAACCCACAGGACAGAGCAATAACGACACACAGTAAAGGGCAGAATTGGATTCCGATGCAAAATGCAATTAATCTTGTTAGTAACACTGAACAATAAGTGCACGATACATTATTGAGTTAAAAATATGAATTAAAATGAATAAAATTTGTTGATTTGTTGTACTCTAGTGAAGGACGATCACAAGGAGTAGGAAAAGGATTTCTGTAAAGTATAAAACTGAAAATGTAAGAAAATCACAAAGTTTGATCTGCTGCAAAGCGGCTAATTCCCAAATTTTGTTGCGATGATTTCGACATCGTCCGAACAACAGTGTTTTTTTCTTCTGTCATTCTTGGATTCTTGGAACACAATACGGCTGCTGTCCTCACGTATAAAGGATTTTTTTTAAATAAAATGTACCTTGACCAAAATCATCTTTTAATCAAATGGAGCTGGCTCACAATATAAAAATTGATTTAATATGATCAATCTTTTAACCCATAAATGAGATTTGCCAAATTATGGTAAAGTGTCAATAATAAACTATAATAATAATAAAGCAGGTTTTGTGGTTTTTGCTGAATGTTACTATTTTGCTACCGCCCATGATAAAGGCCCTAGTCATGGCCTCGGAGGTTCTCTAAAACGGTTAGCAACACGTAAATAAACGGTGCATTCAAAATAATCCAATAAATATTTTTTCACAAAAATAGATTGATCAAGGTAGGGGAACAGCATCTAATTCCAGCGTTCTTCTAATGTTGCCATATCAGCGCTTTGGCATTCAATTACAGCTGATTAAAAGCGTTTTCAACTGAAATCGAGTGGTAAATAGCTCAATAAGAAAGAAGTGAACAAGCAAGTTTCTATCAAAAGTTTTGCAAAATTTGTTGTTTAAATAGTGAAAATCTCGGGTGAGTTTTCAAAAAGCCGTAAGAGCCACCGTGACCTCCGACACTAATATTTGTTTTTCTCCCAATTGTAACAAGATTTAATTTTTTTTTCAGTTTGGGGCACTTGAGAGACGAGTTGATGAACAATCTTAAGCATTTTTGAAATTTGTTTTTCGTAAGTAGGTCGGATACCGATGCAAAATAGGCTTTGTTTACCATTGGCAATTACGGCTTTTTGACTTAACCTGCCAAACATACGAGAATTTCCCTATTAGCCATTTGAATAAATATTTGCGTAAAATTATAAAAAGATAAATTAAATTAACTATCTCCTAGAACACCAGGTAGCAGTTATTGATCAGCCCGCCTGTGTGCTTCTAGCAGATGCGGCGAATGAAGCTAATGTAGGTAATCTCGAAAACACAAAACTTTAAAATTCGATATCTCTGGAACAAAACATATTCATTTCTGTCGATAAGTGATTCTTATGTAAAATTGGCCGGGGAACACGATGGTGAGGTCAAATAAAAAAAATAAGTTGGGGTGTTTTGAGATACGGCCGTTTAAAGTTTTCAATTGCGCAATACAGGTAAATAATTAAATAAATTAATCTAAATTTTGATCACGGAAATGGACTCTACGTCCAATTTCCTTCAAAATTGAGTCTAAGACCGACCCTCTAAGATTTGTGGTTCCTGAGCTATCGCCGTTTGAAACTAGGAGGTTTGGTCAAAAATCGCCAAAAAGTCGATTTTTTGGGGAGGTACAAAAATGGAGAGGGTGGTCCGATTTGGATGAAATTCGGGATTCTTACATGTTTTGATAGTATCAACAGCTCTGCCAAATTTGAGCAGGATCGGAGAGGGTAATTTTCAAATTTGCACTTTTTCGTGCACAGTTGAGATGGAATGACCCATATATAACTAGCATCTGGCCAAAATATGAGCACTCTAGGTAAACGGGAAGTGGGGCAAATCGGGACTCAAAGTTTGAAGGTTCAAAAACGTAAAAAATCTTAAAAAGGCTATAACTTAAGCAAAATCCAATTTAATTTCTAAATTCAAAATGCATCTTAAAGGACTTTAAAAATGCAACAAAATGCAGGGTAGAGCATCCCAATTGGTTAATTCTAAAGGGAGTTATTGGCATTTTAGTGAAAAAATAGCATAATTTTCAAACCGAAATAAAAAAGTGTTCCATCCAGATATCAACTCGAATCGACCTGCAGCGACCTAGGGGACATCTGGAACTACCATCTGAGACTGAGACCGCTTTGGGTAAGGCAGTTTAACATATTGAATAGAGACTTCTACTTTTAGTGAATTTTTTGGTTGTAAATTTTTGCTCGGAGGACCCCTTAGATCCCATTTTATGATGATGATTTTATCATAATCGTGTTCCTGAAACAATTTCACATAAGAAACATGCATAAAAATGTTTGTTTTCATCCATTTTAACCCTTTAAAAAAATGAAAGTTAAAAAAGTCCTCTACAAGCTGCAGGTCGATCCGAGTTGATATCTGGATGGAACACTTTTTTATTTCGGTTTGAAAATTATGCTATTTTTTCACTAAAATGCCAATAACTCCCTTTAGAATTAACCAATTGGGATGCTCTACCCTGCATTTTGTTGCATTTTTAAAGTCCTTTAAGATGCATTTTGAATTTTGAAATTAAATTGAATTTTGCCTAAGTTATAGCCTTTTTAAGATTTTTTACGTTTTTGAACCTTCAAACTTTGTGTCCCGATTTGCCCCACTTCCCGTTGACTTAGAGTGCTCATATTTTGGCCAGATGCTAGTTATATATGTACAAACAACCCCTGAAAATTTCAGGCAGATGTGTGAGGTCAAAACGACGTCCCATACATAGGGGTATGCCATGTTCGTGGACTCGCTCTTAATGCTAATGCTCTTACTTCATCACGTTTTTGACAAAAATACTTTATATTTCTGTATAAGCCCGAGAAACTGAAACATTTTTTTGTCCCTATTTTGGGGATATTGCTTCTAGCATACGACCTTCTTTGTACATATTTTCGGCCTGCCTTCTGATTGGTTGAAATCTCGAAGCACGTGGCGAGCTTTTTTAACGTACGGTTCAGCCCCAGCTCGTACAGTAAAGCCGCACAAATTCGGTCGGCAAATATGCTCAATCATTGTGATGTTTTAAGCCACAAATCAACATTAGAACGATTGATTTCACTTGAATTACGTGCATAATTAGCTTGGACATGATTTATATCATTCTTTACTAATTTTAAACATAATAGAAACAAGAAACACTGTAACTTGTGAAAAGCGCACACACAGTGTCCCAATTTGTAGAAGTGTCAAATGGACTGAAAAAAAAGCCATTCTCTCCGAAATGGACGAAGTTATTAATCAGTTATTTTATTGATTTGGTGGCAGTTTGGTGATTTTTTTTTTTCAACGGGATTGTGCAACCCACCAAAAAAAACATTGCCGGTGGTTGGAGATTCGGAGGATGGCTCTCATTCGTGTGCTGAGCGATGAAAGCCGGGCGCTGAGTGTCAACAAGCGGTAAGCAAAAGTGGTGAAAATTTTCGCCCTAATGGGCATTTAGCGATTTGCCAAGAAAAAAGTGAAGAGTGCTATTTTTATTGCTTTATTTCTAATTTAGAAAGAAAAAGTAAATTAGGAGGAGGATAATGACTCCACGTATTATTATCAAGTGGCAGATCCCTGCCAGATTTGGTGTAATGCTCAATTTCGTTGAATTAAGTTTGGTAGACCCAAAATAGGTACTAGGCTCAAAATAGGGACAAATACCCTATTTTGCCAGTGCCGCATCGGCTTCGCGACGGAAGCTTAGGAAACTTTTATAAATCGATGATATTATTTTTTGTTTTGGCCACCAGATAGAGCTAGTAACTAATGAATTTTGTGATCGATGGATTTTTGAGAAAATGTTCAATGATTTACGTCTGTTTGTTTGTGGCTAAACGGTCATCGCTCAAGCCATCCCAGTCACGACGTTCTAGCCAGCCAGGGAGCATGTTGACAGCTCCCATACAAACTGAGCGTACCCCTTTTTGTGGGCCCAGTGGGCCTAAGATGGCGGCCTTTGATATCATCTAGCCAAACATTAGAAAATGGCGAAAAGTTTAGTTTTTGCCTTGTTTCGGTTTAAAACGTCAAAATAAGCATTCTGGAATCATTTTCTTGAAAAACTTGTTTAAAGATACGCCACTCGAACTCGAACAGTTGGAGGGAGCATGCCGCGAAAGCCGTCACGAAAAAAGTTTCCCTTGCAAATTTTTAGTTGCGTTTTTATTGGGCGCGTTTGCCATCTGTCGGTGGATACGCGCAACTCACGAAAACTGTCATGTTAGGGGACGGCTGGTTCTAGCAGGATTCTAGCAGAGTTCTTACAGAGCTGGATATTCTTATAGAATTCTAGCAGAAATGTTCTACCATTCTAGCAGAGCAGTTCTCTAGGATTTCGGTCATTCGATTTTTTTTGTATTTTTTAATCCGACTGAAACTTTTTTGGTGCCTTCGGTATGCCCAAAGAAGCCATTTTGCATCATTAGTTTGTCCATATAATTTTCCATACAAATTTGGCAGCTGTCCATACAAAAATGATGTATGAAAATTCAAAAATCTGTATCTTTTGAAGGAATTTTTTGATCGATTTGGTGTCTTCGGCAAAGTTGTAGGTATGGATACGGACTACACTAGAAAAAAATAATACACGGTAAAAAAAATTTGGTGATTTTTTTATTTAACTTTTTGTCACTAAAACTTGATTTACAAAAAAACACTATTTTTAATTTTTTTTATTTTTTGATATGTTTTAGAGGACATAAAATGCCAACTTTTCAGAAATTTCCAGGTTGTGCAAAAATCATTGACCGAGTTATGAATTTTAATCAATACTGATTTTTCAAAAATCGAAATTTTGGTCGTAAAATTTTCAACTTCATTTTCGATGTAAAATTGAATTTGCAATCAAAAGTACTTTAGTGAAATTTTGATAAAGTGCACCGTTTTCAAGTTATAGCCATATTTAAGTGACTTTTTGAAAATAGTCGCAGTTTTCATTTTTAAAATTAGTGCACATGTTTGCCCAGTTTTGAAAAAATATTTTTGAAAAGCTGAGAAAATTCTCTATATTTTGCTTATTCGGACTTTGTTGATACGACCTTTAGTTGCTGAGATATTGCAATGCAAAGGTTTAAAAACAGGAAAATTGATGATTTCTAAGTCTCACCCAAACAACCCACCATTTTCTATCGTCAATATCTTAGCAACTAATGGTCCGATTTTCAATGTTAATATATGAAACATTTGTGAAATTTTCCGATCTTTTCGAAAAAAATATTTTCAAAATTTTCAAATCAAGACTAACATTTCAAAAAGGCCAAACATTCAATATTACGCCCTTTTAAAATGTTAGTCTTGATTTGAAAATTTTGAAAATATTTTTTTCGAAAAGATCGGAAAATTTCACAATTGTTTCATATATTAACATTGAAAATCGGACCATTAGTTGCTGAGATATTGACGATAGAAAATGGTGGGTTGTTTGGGTGAAACTTAGAAAACATCAATTTTCCTGTTTTTAAACCTTTGCATTGCAATATCTCAGCAACTAAAGGTCGTATCAACAAAGTCCGAATAAGCAAAATATAGAGAATTTTCTCAGCTTTTCAAAAATATTTTTTTCAAAACTGGGCAAACATGTGCACTAATTTTAAAAAATAAAAAACTGCGACTATTTTCAAAAAAGTCACTTAAATATGGCTATAACTTGAAAACGGTGCACTTTATCAAAATTTCACTAAAGTACTTTTTGATTGCAAATTTGATTTTACATCGAAAAATGAAGTTGAAAAATTTTACGACCAAAATTTCGATTTTTTGAAAAATCAGTATTGATTAAAAAATTCATAACTCGGTCAATGATTTTTTGCACAACCTGGAAATTTCTGAAAAGTTGGCATTTTATGTCCTCTAAAACATATCAAAAAATAAAAAAAATTAAAAATAGTGTTTTTTTGTAAATCAAGTTTTAGTGATAAAAAGTTAAATAAAAAAATCACCAAATTTTTTTACCGTGTATTATTTTTTTCCAGTGTAGTCCGTATCCATACCTACAACTTTGCCGAAGACACCAAATCGATCAAAAATTCCTTCAAAAGATACAGATTTTTGAATTTTCATACATCATTTTTGTATGGACAGCTGCCAAATTTGTATGGAAAATTATATGGACAAACTAATGATGCAAAATGGCTTCTTTGGGCATACCGAAGGCACCAAAAAAGTTTCAGTCGGATTAAAAAATACAAAAATTAAAATTGAAGAAAAAAGACCGATTTCGTAGAGAATTGCTCAGCAGGATTCTGACAGAACCAGCTCTGCTAGAATATTTCGTGACTGGGATGGGGCTACGGCAAAGCGAGTTCTCGTAGCATGAAGTGGTGACCATATAGTGCTTATAAAAATAATGTATTTACCCAAATTTTAACAAATGCACTAGGATCAAATCATGCCCCGTGACTTTACAAGGCCCAGGGGTTAGCAGTGTAAAAAGTTTGTTACAGAAATATCATAAATTTATAAGAAAATCTGTAAAAAGTTAATACCGACCTAAAGGAGTATGGGTGTTGGAGGTTGTTGCAAAAAGATATTGGGGTTTTAAAATTATCAATTTTTAACAGTAATTTGCAAAAGCTATGAGAATAAGTCAAACCAATCTCGGATGGAGTGACCATTTCAAACGACCTTTTGATTGCACTTAAAAGATTTTAAATTGAGTATGAGTATGAGTATGGGTATGAGAGACCACCCATGGTTGTCCTTCTCCGTTGCTGAACAGGACCGCAGTACCCTATCAACCCAACTGATCATACGCTTCAACGATCTAGTGACGTTTCTCTTATCAACAGCATTTTTGAATGCGTTGAAAATATGAAACATCAAGATCATCAAAACTAGAGCTAGAGAGAATAGGTAACAGTCGTTGGCCACCAACGGCGCCCGCCATGTCAGTTTGTAGATCTCGGGGGAATGGGACGGGAATGTTAGTTAGCACAGGTTGCTACCAAAGGTGGGTTCTAGGGTAGATGACCCAGTTTTCGCCCTGCTCCAGTTTTCGCCCACCTACTGGATTTAATCTGTATTTAGCAAACTCATACCGTTTTTTGGTTGAATTTATTATGCAGGTTTACATATTCATTCACCCAAGCAGCAATTATTGTTGCCAAGCCTTATTTGCAACTAATTCAAAGCAATCCAAAATTGCTGAGGTAACATATTCGCAACACTTCTGGCGACAAAAAAAGCGCACGACAACAACGCGATTGGCAACAATAGCCAGATAGTTGTGAACGTGTTGCAGCAATGTTTCCTATGCGATGCTAATTTATTTAGGAGAATTTGATAGTGTTGCAAAAATGTTACAAATATGTTGCAAATATGTCACCAGTTTGGTGAAAATTTTGGTTGCGTTTGAAAACAAACGTGCAACCTAAATGATTTCAAGCGCAACAAACTTCTAATTAATATTGCAATAAAAATGTTTCCGCTTTGGTTTCGCTGCAAACCAAAAATGGACAAGTCTGAAAAAATAACCCTGTAGTCATTGTTTAAAAAATTAGGTGTAATAAAATTGTTGTTTTTTATGAAAACATAGTTTTTCTCAGGAATCAAGGGTTAATTCTAAAATGTATTACAAATCATTTTTAAGGGAAGGGTAGTTTGTAGTTTTTCAACTACAAATCGATGCCTCTGTGCTCTCTTGTACTAAGCTTGCTGGTTATCTAGTTAGCATAAGAGAGCACAGAGGCATCGATTTATTAATGATGCGGTGATTTTAGATAATAAATTTTATAAATAGTGCTACATTGTTTACACATTTATTACATTTATGGAAATTTGTTGTGATTGTTATTTCCTTCACTTTTGTTTAAAGTTTACTTTTTTTGGCATAATTCAAAAACATACTCAAAAAATTAACCTGTAACTTAAGAATAGGAAAATTTGATAGGGTTTTGAGAAACTGAGAAGATGTACATTTTGTTAAATGTTTAAATAACGAATAGGTCCAAACAATACCTAAAATTTCAAATAATCAACTGATATACGTTTTTCTTTTTTCTACATTGAAACAACGATATTTTTTTCAAATTTGGCCAGGCTTTCAAAAACTTTGAGCACCTCTACTGTCCTACTGCCTCCTACTAGAGTGCTCTACTGTCCAATTTTTAATTTAATTTTTTTTTTCGCGATGGCATTTTGAGCAACTTTTGTTCTACGAAAAACTTTAAGTCTCTTGTTTTATGTTTTTCTTGTTTATTTTTTAGTTATTATATTTGCATTTATCTTGTTGAGTTTATGTTTGTTTCTGATAGTATTAGGCTTATTCTACCACTTCCTATCATTACCATTTGTCTATATAGTTTTTTCGTGTTTCTACAACCATTTTTCAGTTTTTTTCTTGTTTTTCACATTTTCTACTATAGAATAATACCATTACCATTAAAATTGTTTGAAAAAGCGTAGAGGCACAGTCTGAGACAATACAAAATTACTGCATGCTTCTTTTGCCAAAAATATTGGAAATTTTAGTGAAAATCCCAGCCAAAGTTGACCCCACAATTTTTTTAAAGTAGTTTTTTTTTTAAGTAGACCCCAACAATTTTTTGAAAGTATTGGCAAAGTCAGTTTTAGATCGTAGCCCGCTAAGAGTGTAACGGTAGAGGGTTGAGCCATTTTCTTTACGAAATCGGCGGATTTTGTGAATTTTTATTTTTTATATTTTATGATTCGGTTGAAACTGTTTAGGAGCTTCCTTTTGACTGTAACTAAAAGTCTTCGTACATTGCCAACTGTCCACACAAAAAAAATGTAAATATTCTAAAATCTGCACATAGATCCACTTCGGTCTAAACGTCAAGAGATAAAAAAATAACAGAAGTTCCGAATCAAGCCTCCTTATTACGGTCCTGTTAATTTTCATTCCAGCAGCTAAAAACCTGTAAACTATGTTTTAAAAATGTTGCAAAAACGATTCAGGTACGTTTCCAAACCTCTAAGCTGCTCTTATTTTGTGCAATGTTGTTGTGACAATACAGCAACATTAATTTCTGACGACGTTATTTTACGTTGTATTTTTGTTGCCACCGCAACATTACTAGAGCTGTCAAACATAATCAATCAATAACAGCAATTAAACGGGATTCAGATTCAGACAAAGAAATACAGAAATTGTGATCTTAGTTATTCAAAATCTTTTATTAATTTCAACCGTGGTTAAAAAGACGACCAATTTCTAATAACGCTCATCCAGTGCTTATCGATAAAATGCATCTCCCGGCTGGGACTGGCTCGCTTTTTCTTGATTGAGCTGTCGCGCAGCAGCTGCTTCCGTTCCTGACCAAACTGGTCCTGCTTGGATTAGGAACCGAGGCATTACCTTCGACTCTGGTAATAAAATCTTGATGAACTCGTTGTGAACTTCGAGTTTCCTGTTAAACAATCGCCTCCCGGACTTCCACCTTGTTTTTCACCTTTTCTTCCTGCTTGCTTTGCAGCGTGGCAATCTCCTAGACTTTCTCCCGCGGAGAATGAGTGACCATTCCGTTCTCGACGATTATTTCAGAGGATTTTCAGCGGCATCATTCCTGTTCCTTTATCCTTGGTCCACCGAATTCAGTTTTTTTGTGGCGGTGGCTTTTGAAACGACGAGCGGTTGTCGTTCCAATGTTTACAATGAATTAAATTACTCAAGCTGTTGGTTAATTTTCTATCTCAAAATTATTGTTATAATTATGTTGCCGAAACATTTCTAAAGCAATAATTTCAAGAGCGTGAATTTCTGATCGTAAAAAGATGCTGCAACGAAATAACGTCGCTAAAACATAATTGTTACATCGTTTGCAAGATTGTTGCAGTTTTGCTTTCTGATCCCTAGTTGCAACTTAAATTGGACTTAGTCATTTTTAGCATGTTGCGTGTTGCTACTTGGGCATTTATAGTACTAATTGAAACTTTCCTAATGAATTTCTTTTGTTTATTAAGTTTTTATAAGCTTTTCAAAAAAAGCCTTACTGCAGCCGCCATATTTTTGTCAATTTAGACTGCAGCGGGTAATAATGTTAATGAGGGAAAACAACTCATTTTGTCCGAAAATAATGTGAATGAATAATTCATTAGTTCACTGTATGTCTGAATTTCATGAAAATCTAGTGATTTACCTGTTTTAAACGTTTACCAAAGGTTATTTCAATAAAATAAAGTGGGCGATTTCTGGGGTCATAAAAAAACATTCGATCCAATTTTCGACCAGAGCGAAATCTAGTATTGTGTTTTAAGATTTTATCTAGAACCAGTTTTCGTTTACCATAAAAACTTTTCTAATCGCAGCGAAATGTGCTTGAAAATATATTTGGAACATTCTAGATTATTTTTAAAGGTTAAATAATCATTTTAATTACTTTCATTCATAAGGGGTTTTGGTTCAAATGTTATAGTTTACTGGTTCATAGGAGAACAAATTAAGCAGAGGATGGAGAAGTAGTTACACATGTGCTTTCATGTGCGAGTTGAATTTAGCGAAGCAACTGTTTCGGAGGCTTGGTCGCTGGAGTGTTAAGAGGTACTCGATGTTTTATATTGAGTTATTTTGGGAGCAAATAACCCATAGGATTAAAGCTCCCCTAACAAAATCAACAACAACATGGAGCTAATTGTAACTGTGTGCCCTTATCTTGGTTGAACAGGGACACATGAGTTCTATCACAAATTAGTCATATTTTTTAGTGAGAGTGAGAACATGTTTTGGTTTTAGTTATAATAGACAGAGAATCACAAAATAAGTAGGATATCTGAAAAAAAACTCCTAGGATTTTTTGAACCTCAATTTATAATATGTATGACAAAATATGTGCACAACAATAAAATTTAGCTTCGGGAACATGTTGTGTATCAATAGGAGACCATATTTGCTTAGCTTTGTGTCATAATTTCATTTGATTTCTTGATTTTTGTCGTGGGCGAAAACTGGTTCCAAGGGTGGGCGAAAATAGGCTTTAGGGGGGCGAAAATAGGCTCTTCAGAGCACTTTATTAAAACGCAAAATTTTATCAAAAATGAACATGTAAATGATAAAAACCTTGTGGAAACTTAAAATCAAATAGTTTATCAACGTTCTACAACAAATAGAACCAAAACCAATAAATTGTCATCAAATTCTCATCAAATTTCCTAGATTGCCACTATAAAGTGGGCGATTTCTGGGTCCTCTACCCTATACGATATCCACACCCCCACGTGTGCCGGAAAAACTACTTCTACTTGGGATTTTGTTAGTAGGTAAGGGTAATGGTCAGGATTCATCATAGAAGATGATGATGCGACCCAAAAATCAATATCTTTTGTTTATAAGGTGATGTATTATTCTCAAGGCAAACAATCGAATGCTGCTGATGAGACAATTCCCGTTTTTTTGCTGTTAAGGTTGATAAAAAGTTTATATTTTAGACAGCCGGCTGTGAAAAGATATAACCAAAATAATATGATATTATTGGGACATTTGATTTATATATTTGAATATATTGTGCTATAAAGAAAATCGCGTAAAATATATAGTTGTCGCCGTGCCTTCCGAGCAGCAATTTTTGCCAATTTCGTCATTTTCCGGTTTTTGCGCGGCGCGTCAAAAACACGGATTTTATTTTCAAAATCATAACTCGAACATCCCTTCCATTTTTAGTATGTTATGTAAAATGTCCGGGAATCCGATAAAAATATTTCCAGACATAGGCTCTTTGGTCCAGACACCGTCAAAAAGGCATTTTAAAGTTTCATAGGCACATATGTTAGGCTAGATTTTTCAAACTTTTTACTATTTTTTTTTGAAAGGCCAACTTATCACCTTTCATTTGCGTATAAGACAGTTGAAATGGCGAGGAGTTATGATTTTTCGAAAAAAGTGGTTTTTGCGAAAATCGACGAAAATGGACATTTTTCAGACCACCCTAACACGCCGTAGATCACCCTAATGGCCAAACAATTAAAATACGGGTCTAATTATTTCCCCCCAGAAAAATTTTGAGCCCGATCCGAGGACATTTGTTTTTTTTCCATGCTGTATTCGTGGGGAATTGCTGTATAAGTGTATATTAGGGTGGGTACGTTTTTCAAAAAGTTCTCGGATCAAATTTTAGTATGGTTCCCCTTGTAGGGCATGCCCATAGGGACTTTCATGCCAAATATCAGCTCATTTGGTTGTAAACTGGCTGCGCGCATCAGGGTTAATGTTTACATGGGAATTACTATGGGAAATTGGAACTTTTTGTTCAAACGCTCCTACAGGTCTGGGAAAATAACGCGCCAACCTCTGGTATGGTCAGGCCTATGGGGAATGGTCTAGAGAACAATTTCCCGAAGAGAGCATATGGATTCGTTGTCCCTAGACCTGGCGCATCGGCAAACATTCCGATGTCTCCGGAATCAACGGTTTTCCCTGAAAAAACATCAAATTTTCCTTAGCACTTAAAAGAATTTAAATTGATCAAGTTTTACGGAAATGCGAGCAATTTTAAAATATTTCATATTTTTGGGACCTAGAACTTCAATGCCCGTTTTACCTCAATTCCCTGAAAAACTGAGCAAATACTGCCTCTTAAGTGTGTTTTTGTACCGTTGTAATGAACATAGGGCTTTAGGACCCTATTGTCGAATGAATCATTCGAAACACGAGATGAGTTATTTTTTAGTAGAGTAAAATAAATAATCTTGCATTTTTGGATTACAAAACATCCTCTATTGGGAGTTATACCCTAGCGCTAGAATTTTGAGACAGATACTATAGGGTCGCTATAATTTTTCTGTCAGAATCCTTTTGCAACCAAAACCAAGCCTTTTTCGCACATTGTTGGAATGTTGCTATGGTAAATATTATTGAATTATTTTAGTTTGATTCGTGGCTTGAACAATCCGTCAATCACTCAAAAATAAAATTTATATTTGGCATTCAAGATTGGTGCGTAGGTCAGCTGTTGAGTGTTCATGCAATAATTATTTTTGTTTATGTTTTCGCTCAGTTAGTTAATTAAAATAAACAATGAAAATAACTCCATATTTAACAACCTTTTACTTTAGTGCCTATCACATTCGAAGAGTAAATTTTGAATATTTATTTTTTACCATTACAGGTGATACTTGAGAATGAAACTGCCAAAATGGAACCAGAACAAGTACAAAATAAACAATTGACTGGCGAGAAAGATGTTGTCTACCCTGAAAAACAACAACGAAAAGGTCGCAGTGTTTCAGAATCGTGTTCGTTGGATCCAGGAATAGCAAAGGTTCAGGAGAATAATGCTGTTCCTAATGCTTTGATTCAACTGAACAGAAAGAGTAAAGGAATTCTGAAATATGCATCTTTAGAGCGGAGCATCAGCGAATGTTCTGACGATCATTATCTGGCCTCTTCTATCGATAGCTCAATTGTAACTAATTCACTTGATCAGGCGAACTCTTTTCTATCCGATAGTTGCCGCAAAACAGTGCGCTTCAACGAATTTATCAAAACCAAGTTATTTAGGTAAATTTTATTTTATTTGACTAAACAGATTCAAAATAAAATTTCATTTTCATTTTAGATCAAACACCAGTATACTGGCGCAGAAGAAGAAAAATGCAAAAAAGAATGAAAGCAAACGTCGTGCTCTTTCACGTCGCCTGAGTGAGGGAGAAAGCACTGATAACGATGATAAGGTTGGTTGAATTATATTGATTTTGTAATTAATGGTTGTAAGTATTGAATGGTTTCGTATTGCAGGATCACGTTATCGGGTCAGATACACCTGACGCAGAAGTACAACAATATCAAGAGCACGACAGTGGCATTTCTCTCCACTCCGATGCTGAACTGTCGGGTGGGAACGATTTGGATACTGATACAATAGAAGATACCAACCACGGTGCTAGGAAAAAGGTGGAAGTATTGCAGAGCAATCCAATCGATATAGTCGCCAATATTGGAAACGTCGGCGGCAAATCTAAAGAAAATTCAAGTAAAAGTCTAAAGCTTCACGATGCAATGCCATCAAGCATCACAATGGTTCAAATGGAATGCAGTTTAAGAGCGACATGATTTTTGATATAGAAGTGTGAAACTAAATTGAAACTACTTACATTATGTCACAATAATTGTCTAAATATTTAGAGCTGATGTTTTTTTTTGTTTTTTTTTTTTACAATGCTTTGATGAAATCAAAATGTCCATAATTGTGCGATAATAAAAGCTACATTTAAAAATCTTCGAACTAGAAGCACACATAATGAAACTATTTAAGAGTTTATGGTGCATTTGTTTGAGTCGAACGATTGTGTATCGAACTAAATAACAAAATACAAAACAACACCTAACTTCAGCAATTGCCAGTGAATGTTTCACCAAACGAATGTACTGTTAGTGATAAATTTCAATAAACTGCGTCTAATATAAAATTATAAGCATATAATTGACTTTGATGACAGTTTACTACGTATTTCAGAGAACTTGATATTGTTAGGGGAACATCGTGTAATCCCATCGTGCAACTAATGCACTATGGTACATTGGGTGGCCAAGTTTCAAAAAAGTTACCTTCTCCAAATATTTTTAGGGATTTTTTTTTCTCGAAAGTAAACATTCTAACTTAGAAAAATCCAAATTTTCACAGCTCTAAGTTTGTTCATTACGGAGATACGCAAGCTGAAAGTAAAAAAATGGAGTTAAAAACTAGCGTTTTTCGTAAAAAAGGCTGATTGTTTAATTTTAACATAGCTCCGCCATTTTGGAAAGGTAATGAGATAAGCTTTGAAATTATTAATAGATAAAATGTTGTTTCCAAACCAAAAACTGAAGTTTTTATCGAATAACTGAACCATTTTTTTGACAAAGCTTATTTTTTTGTGTTTGTTAATCGAGTACTTTTTTTTTGCTAACCGATGCTAAACATGAAACTAAGATCACTTGAAAGATTGGATCATAATCTTACATGGCTGAAATTTCCAGCCTGTGATTTTTTGCGTTTTCGGAGATATGTCATTTTGAACATTTACGTTTTATCAAAATTTGCTGCAATCTACATATGGGTCATTCCATCTGAAGCGGAACAGCATTTGAAAATTACCCTCTCCGATCCTGCTCAAATTTGGCAGGGCTGTTGATACTATCAAAACATGCAAGAATCCCGAATTTCATCCATATCGGACCCCCCCCTCCCCTCCTCCATTTTTGTACCCTCCCAAATAATCGACTTTTTGCCGATTTTTGAGCAAAACCCCTATCTTCAAACGGAGATAACTCAGGAACCACACATCTTAGAAGGTCGGTCTTATACGCAATTTTGAAGGAAATTGGACGTGGAATCCATTTACGTGATCAAATTGTTGATTTATTTAATATTTCTACCTGTATTGCGCAATTGAAAACTTTAAACGGTCGTATCTCAAAACACCACAACTTATTTTTTTTATTTGACCTCGCCATCGTATTCCCCGGCCAATTATACATAAGAATCACTTATCGACAGAAATGAATATGTTTCGTTCCAGAGATATCGAATTTTAAAGTTTAGTGTTTTCGAGATTATTTACATCAGCTTCATTCACCGCATCAATAACTGCTACCTGGGCATTTATTGAAATAATATTTCATCATAAATAATCTTTATCAAATTGCAGGCCAAGGGTGAATGATGTTGATGATACCTCTTCAGTTGACGCTCAGGCGAGGAACATCCTGGAAGGAGCGTCACTGACTACGTCCCACTATGGGGTATTTCCATATAAGCGAGCGGCCAAAAATATTTTTTTGCTTTTTTGTGACTTTTTTGTGTTGTTTGTACTTAGTATAATGAAAGAAAAAAAAATGAATATTGATATTTTTCCAAAAAAAAGTTTGATTTTCGTTTTTTTCATATATTTGAGGCCACATGCATTAAAGTGGTGAATTTTAATATTCTTGCTCTGTCTATTTGATGCACGGAATGGCGGTTTATGCTATGTTAAAGTTTCTGATTTACGTTCCATCTCCCTCCCCTTTTTCTTGAGTTAAAATCCACCTCTCTTTGAAGACCCCCCCCCTCCCCCTCCAACTAAAATTTAATTTTTGCGGTGTTTTAGAATTTTAGACGGTTTATTTTATGGAACATTGTATGGATTCTCGTCCACGTTTTTGGTTGATCCACTTGCAAAATTCACGTTTTCCACGATAAATTCTTCTAAATCAAAATCACTACGTGACCGATTGTCGTTAGATTACTTAAAATATGTACTTCTTCTATGGGAGCAATTCTCTACAAAACCGGCCGATTTCGACCATTTTTATTTTTTGTATTTTTTGATTTGGCTCAAACTTTGTGGGGGCCTTCCCTATGACCAAAAAAGCCATTTTGCATCATTAGTTTGTCCATATAAATTTCCATACAAATTTGGCAGCTGTTCATACAAAAATGGTACGTAAATATTCGAAAATCTGTAACTTTTGAAGGAATTTTTGATCAATTTGGTGTCTTCGGCAAAGTTGTAGGTATTGTTAAGGACTATTTAGAAAAAATAGGTACACGGAAAAAAATTCCCGATTTTTTATTTTTTTCACAAAAACTCAAATTCCCAAAATACGTATTTTTGATTTTCGAGATTTTTTGATATGTTATAGGGGACGAAAATCCGCAACTTTTGAGCTATAGAGAAACATGGTCAAAAAATCTGCCGCCGAGTTATGATTTTTTGAAAAACTGGTGATTTTTGGAAAAAATCTAAATTTCACACATAATTTTTTTTGACCTCATTTTTTAATGCAAAATTGAATTTGCAATCGAAAAGTACTTTACAGATTTTTTGATAAAGGGCTCCGTTTTCAAGATATAGCCACCGAAAGTTTGATTTTAGCGAAATATTTGCAGTTTTTCAATTTTTAAAAATAGTGACCATAAGTGACCATTTCTAAAAATATTTCTTTGAGAAGTTCAGAAAATTTGCTATAAAATTGTCTAAGAGACATTGAAGATTGGACCACTGGTTGCTGAGATACAGCGGCTTAAAGAAAAAGAAACACGAAAATTGAAGTTTTCTAAGTCTCACCCAAACAGCCCACCATTTTCTAATGACGATATCTCAGCAATTAATGGTCCGATTTTCAATGTTAATACATAAAACATTGGTGAAATTTTCCGATCTTTTCGAAAAAAATATTTTGAAAAAAATTAAATCAAGACTAACATTTTAAAAGGGCCAAACTTTGAATATTATGCCCATTAAAAATGTTAGTCTTGATTTAAAAATATTCAAAATATTTTTTTCGAAAAGATCGGAAAATTTCACGAATGTTTTATGTATTAACATTGAAAATCGGACCATTAAATGCTGAGATATCGTCATTAGAAAATGGTGGACTGTTTGGGTGAGACTTAGAAAACTTCAATTTTCGTGTTTCTTTTTCTTTAAGCCGCTGTATCTCAGCAACCAGAGGTCCAATCTTCAATGTCTCTTAGACAATTTTATAGCAAATTTTCTGAACTTTTCAAAAAAAATATTTTTAGAAATGGTCACTCATTGTCACTATTTTTAAAAATCGAAAAACTGCAAATATTTCGCTGAAATCAAACTTTCGGTGGCTATATCTTGAAAACGGAGCCCTTTATCAAAAAATCTGTAAAGTTCTTTTCGATTGCAAATTCAATTTTGCATTAAAAAATGAGGTCAAAAAAATTTTATGTATGAAATTTCGATTTTTTCCAAAAATCACCAGTTTTTCAAAAAATCATAACTCGGCGCCAGATTTTGACCATGTTTCTATAGCTCAAAAGTTGCGGATTTTGTCCCTAAAACATATCAAAAATCTCGAAAATAAAAATACGTATTTTGGGAATTTGAGTTTTGTGAAAAAAGTTAATAAAAAAATCGGGAAATTTTTTTTTCCGTGTACCTATTTTTTTCTAAATAGTCCTTAACAATACCTACAACTTTGCCGAAGACACCAAATTGATCAAAAAATTCCTTCAAAAGTTACAGATTTTCGAATATTTACGTACCATTTTTGTATGAACAGCTGCCAAATTTGTATGGAAATTTATATGGACAAACTAATGATGCAAAATGGCTTCTTTGGTCATAGGGAAGGCCCCCACAAAGTTTGAGCCAAATCAAAAAATACAAATAAAATCCATTTCCGGTTTTGGTAGAGAATTGCTCATGGGCTTTTGTATACCTCGTTTTGAAGCTACAGAACAGCATGCGTAGTTTTTCCTCTGTGGTTTTTTTCCTGAGTTGATCATGTGATGGTTCTGCAATGTTGTAATTCTTACAAATATACTCGAAAGCAATTCTCACGTTTTCATAATAGTGCTTCGTTATATCGTACAGGGACACTACGGTATTATTATCCATACTTTCAAAACAACACAACAACGAACTGATATAAATATACGACGAATCGTTTCTGTAAAATACTTAGAATAGGAATTTCTAATTTTATTAAACGTACCTAAGTACCAACAAAGTCATGAATATAAAATCAATTTAAAAATATACACAGCAGGTACGTCATTTCTGCCTCCGCAGGTAAATAATGTGATTTTAACCAAGCGTATACGCGAAATCATTAATTTCCTTGCATGAATCAAAATGTTCAAAATGGCATAACTCAAAAAGTGCACATAAGTGCACTTTGAAATTTGGAGACAAGTTAGGACATGGTTCAAATTTTAAGCTGCAAAATTTTCAGATCGCACAAATGCACACAAAAAAGCACTCCATTAACAAAGTTGAAAAAACTAAATTTTGAATAAAAATCCATCTTTTTTGATTTTTATTATTTTTTTAGCCTGTAAAAGTGTGTTTTGTGAAATGTTATTGAATAGTTGAATCAATTACCTTTCTGAATATATATAATGATGCAGGAAAAAATACATAAACAGCTACACAGTACAACTATGAAAAATAATTATTTTTTTGTCAAAAAACATGTTTTTTCATACCATTTTCGCCTTTGAAGGTCTGCAATTCAGTGAATTTTGAACCTACAACTTTCAAACTCCGGATTTGTCTTAGTTAGAATGTTTATTTTCGAAAAAAAGGTGCAGGTGGTTATGTTCTACATGACCAATATGACAAAGAACTTTGTACAAAACTCCTAAAAAATTATTCTATTACATTTTATTTTTAAATCATTGCCTATTTATTTGGGACCGAGCCACGTAGCCCAGTGGTAACGCTTCCGCCTCGTAAGCGGTAGATCGGGGTTCAAATCCCGGCTCGGACCAACACAACTGGTGATCTTTTCCTTTCTGAAATCGATTGCTTAGTAAAGGGAAGGTAGTGTATCGTCACAAACTGGACCTTATCACGACACCTTAGGGAGGCGACCTATGGAATGTTAACATTAACCTTAACATGTTAACATTAAGTTGAGAATGAAACTGCCACTGAATCCGCTTTGTAAATGCCGGCCCCGATACTCTTCTTCAGGAACTGGGAAAGATTTACTTTTTTTACTATTTATTTAATCCTGAATAATTTATTCTAATTAAATGTTTCCAATCTTTGGCACCTCTGTGGAAATAAATTGCAAAAACACGAAAATATTGCCAAAACAAGTATGGTTCGGAAAATGCCACGGAACCGGCCACTCTAGGTTGTGGTCACCACAATCAAAATGGTTATTTTCATGTCCAGTATCAAAAACCATGAATTTTGATACCCATATTGCCCCAAGTCGGATGGTTCGATTAATGTCCTCCCGGTAGAACCTTCCCTTGGACACTGGCCAATCCGGGTGTGGCCAATCCGGTCAAAATGGCCATTTTAGTTACCAGTTTCAAAAACCATGAATTTTGATACCCATATTGCCCCAAGTCGGATGGTTCGATTAATGTCCTCCCGGTAGAACCTTCCCTTGGACACTGGCCACTCCGGGTGTGGCCAATCCGGTCAAAATGGCCATTTTAATTACCAGTTTCAAAAACCATGAATTTTGATACCCATGTTGCCCCAAGTCTTATGATTCGATTAATGTCCTCCCGGTAGAACCTTCCCTTGGACACTCCGGGTGTGGCCAATCCGGTCAAAATGGCCATTTTAATTACCAGTTTCAAAAACCATGAATTTTGATACCCATATTGCCCCAAGTCGTATGATTCGATTAATGTCCTCCCGGTAGAACCTTCCCTAGGGCACTGGCCACTCCAGGTGTGGCCAATATTTAGTGCACATACTGTGTCTTTCAATGTGTGTGTGTGTGTGTGTGTGTGTGAGCAATAAAATTACCACCGTGGATCCGTCTTTGAGGAAACCTCGTTAGGCGCTGAAATTTTCTGAGGCTAAGTGCTAGCTTATATAGTTCGCATGAAATGTGGCAACAGTGGTGCCAAACTCTCGCGTGAGAGTTTCGCGAAAGCAGGAGAGGAAGCAAAATTTGCACCATGTTGCCACATTTCATGCGAACTATATAAGCTAGCACTTAGCCTCAGAAAATTTCAGTGCCTAACGAGGTTTCGTCAAAGACGGATCCACAGTGGTAATTTTATTGCTCACACACACGCACACATTGAACGACACAGTATGTGCACCAAATTGGGAGGAATTCTGTTCTAATGAAGATTGTTAGGAAGGTCACCGAAAAACCAGAATAATTTGGGGCAATGGGGTTGGGACCACATTGGTAGAACATTGGCCACACCCGGAGTGGCCATGGCCCTGGGGAAGGTTCTTCCGGGGGGACATTAATCGAACCAGAGAGTAATCGAACCATACTACTTAGGGCAATATGAGTATCAAAATTCATGGTTTTTGAAACTGGTAATGAAAATGGCCATTTCGACCGGATTGGCCACACCCGGAGTGGCCAGTGCCCTGGGAAAGGTTCTACCGGGGGGACATTAATCGAACCAGAGAGTAATCGAACCATACTACTTAGGGCAATATGGGTATCAAAATTCATGGTTTTTGAAACTGGTAATGAAAATGGCCATTTTGACCGGATTGGCCACACCCAGAGTGGCCAGTGCCCTGGAGAAGGTTCTATCGGGAGACATTAATCGAACCATACAACTTAAGCCGGGACCATAGACTAATAAAAGACTACTCAGTGGGCTCTGAACCAGACTCAACCTTTTATGACCCTCGACAGGGCCGGTTCACTGTCAAAAATGACAGATCGAAATGTCAACAACTGGCAGCTCTGACTTTGACATGACATTTTGCGCAATGTTATTGTTTGGTTTTGGGTTTTGTTTTGAATTAAACGGAACCAGTTTCCGGAAGAGGACGGTGATTAGTAGAGTGAACCATCGTCTGGAGGATCCCGAACGAGATCCCGAGGGTGGTCGATTCTAGACAAGAAGCGGCTCTCGATCGAGATCATTGCGGAATGTTGATAATCTTCTTCTCCGAGAACGATCACGTGAGCACCGTCGGGTTTGCCAAGCAAAGCCGGCGCGGGCCGCCTCCGGTTAATACCGGCAGGGCAAAACCGTCCTCCTCCAACCCGGAATTGTCACTCTGAAAGGAATGAATGTCCTTGCAGATGCCATCTTGGCCTCGACGAATTGCACCTACTTCAAAAACCTTAAAACAGCCAAGATCTTTGCTCTGAACGGTCAACTTGTGGCATTCCTAACCCCAGCGATAACGTCGTCAAACAAAAATTTGTCCCCGAACCAGCATCACCAACAAACCGCCCCGAGCACCTCTTTCGCCGTCGCCGATATAGGCGAGCTGTACGCGGAGGTCAGCAGGAAGAAAGCCCCCAAAAAGAAAGCCCGCTTCGTCCCGGAACCGAAACCCGCCGAAGTCGCTAAGTCCGAGAATCCTCTTAATGGGTCATGAGAAAAAACCCTTCTTTTACTTTAGTACAAAGAAAACAAAAACGCCGATATTTTTATCATGCACATGAAAGTTTATTTTCAATGGTTGGTTACTATTATTTTCAACATGATCGAAATTCACTTTTTTTGTTCACAAAGTTCTTCTTGACAAACTCCTTGCCCTTCCGGATGTTTGTTTCAGCTCCGGAATGTCCTTCTTTAGCAGCTCTAGCTCGTAGGCGTTCACCTTGGGCAGACCAAGGTTCGGCGAGGGCAAAACGGGCTGCGGCGTAGGCCGTCGTGAACGTAGCCGATCCGGCACCGGCCTTGGCCTTGAGGACCTCTTGAATGCGTGCCGTCAGGGCGGCAATCTTGTCCTGGGGAAGCTCTGGGGTTCACTGGGATAATGATCTTGCCGGAGTGGCCTCCGATGACCAAAATGTTGGCCAGCCGAAGTCGACACCCTCACCGATGAACTTGTTGGCACGGATAATGTGCAGCGTCGAAATGCCTAACACGCTCTTTCGGGCCCAAAACTCCGGAAGGCAATCGTTACCATCGAGTTGACTAGGTTCGAGGTGATTCAATCATCCGGCGGCGAGGTCGCGGACGATCGAGCCGTTCGTATTGAACAGATTTGGCTTGCGAGGAATGATGAGAAAACAGCAATCATCTAGAAAAGAGAACACAAATGATAAACCGAATAAAATAAGCATTTATTTTAAAAGCTAAACATTACCTTACAAACCAAACACCAGTAAATTTCGCTTGTTTCGCCAAACAAAATCCCTGCACAGCTGATTGACTTGTTTGCAGCCTGCTGCCTTGATTGCTAAGAAAAACAAAAACAAACAAGATGCGCGCGTAAATCAGCACAAAACGAAATCGAAAAACCAGCGCTGCCATGTCGTTCTGTCATACGAGGGGCAAGCCGATGCGTGGTTCAACGTGGTACCCGCGGTTCACAGCTTATGAGTCATAATTTTGAAATTTTTTGTTCCGAGTGTTTAGTCTTTAATTAGTCTATGCCGGGACCGTGGTGTAGGGTAAGCGTGATTGCCTCTCACCCAGTCGGCCTGGGTTCGATCCCAGACGGTCCCGGTGGCATTTTTCGAGACGAGATTTGTCTGATCACGCCTTCCGTCGGACGGGAAGTAAATGTTGGCCCCGGACTAACCTAAAAGGTTAGGTCGTTAGCTCAGTCCAGGTGTAGGAGTCATCTCCTGGGTCCTGCCTCGGTGGAGTCGCTGGCAGGCAGTTGGACTCACAATCCAAAGGTCGTCAGTTCGAATCCCGGGTGGATGGAAGTTTAGGTGTAAAAAGAGGTTTGCAATTGCCTCAACAATCAAGCCTTCGAACACTTAGTTTCGAGTAGGAATCTCGTAATCGAGAACGCCAAGGCAAAGCTGTAGAGCGAATAATTTGATTTGTTGGGTCGCGGACCCTATTATCGGCGATTATTTATTACCCCCCGTCGCACGGGGGTGAGTACGAAAGAGACGTCAGTGGTGGCAACTGACGTCTGCTTGACTTGTTATTGTTTTGAATGTTGTTTGTAATGCTTGTGAAAATATACGTTCTGTTGCGTTTTGACACCCGTTGAGACTGGTCGTGGGTTCGTGGCGCAGGGGTAGCGGCTTCGGCTGCCGATCCCGATGATGCTATGAGACGCGGGTTCGATTCCCGCCTTATCCACTGAGCTTCTATCGGATGGTGAAGTAAAACGTCGGTCCCGGTTTCTCCTGTCTCGTCAGAGGCGCTGGAGCAGAAATCCCACGTTAGAGGAAGGTCATGCCCCGGGGGGCGTAGTTCCAATAGTTTCGTTTTCGTTTTGAGACTGGTCGTCTCATCGGGACCAAGAAAGTCGCCGTGTTTTATTTTATTGTACCGTCCTTCCAGTGGTGTCTTCGTCCGCCGTCGTAGTATTCGTTTCGTTTCTGTTCCGGACGTCCCCGCAGTAATGCACAACGTAGGGGACTGGACGATCGGGCCGAACATGATTTGATTTTGATTTTTTTTGACAACTTGGGGCAATATGGGTATCAAAATTCATATTGGTTTTTGAAACTGGCAATCAAAATGTCCCGCCCGTGTGGATCAATCGGACCGCGCACTGGACCCACAATCCAGAGGTTGCTGGTTCGAATCCCGCGTCGGGCGCTCTAAAATTTTAAGTGTAAATATGGGTATCCGGCGCCGTCGCTCCGTGCCGTACTCAAACACTTAGGAGCCCAGGGCGGCGAAGTCCTTGTAGTTAAAAAGGAAGACACTAGTGGTTGGTACTAGCAATGGTGGCCGACAGCTATAAAGTCAACTTCGTTTTTTCAATTAAAATGGCCATTTTGACCGGATTGGCCACACCCAGAGTGGCCATTGCCCTGGGCAGGTTCTTCCGGGGACATTTACCGAACTATACGACTTGGGGTAATATTGGTATCAAAATTGTCCCAAGTCGTATGGTTCGATTAATGTCCCCCCGGTAGAACCTTCCCCAGTGCACTGGCCACTCCGGGTGTGGCCAATCCGTTCAAAATGGCCATTTCCATTACCAGTTTCAAAAAACATAAATTTTGATACCCATATTGCCCCAAGTCGTATGGTTCGGTAAATGTCCCCCGGAAGAACCTTCCCAGGGCCATGGCCACTCCGGGTGTGGCCAATATTCTACCAATGTGGTCCCAACCCCATTGCCCCAAATCATTCTAGTTTTCCGGTCACCTTCCTAACAATCTTCATTAGAACAGAATTCTTCCCAATTTGGTGCACATACTGTGTCGTTCAATGTGTGCGTGTGTGTGTGAGCAATAAAATTACCACCGTCGATCCGTCTTTGACGAAACCGCGATAGGCACTGACATTTTCTGAGGCTAAGTGCTATCTTATATAGTTCGTATGAAATGTGGCAACAGTGATGCCAAACTCTCGTGAGAGTTTCGCGAAAGCAGGAGAGGAAGCAAAATTTGCACCATGTTGTCACATTTCATGCAAACTATTTGAGCTAGCACTTAGGCTCAGAAAATTTCAGTGCCAACCGTGGTTTCATCGAAGACGGATCCACGGTGGTAATTGTATTGCCCATACACACACACGCACACATTGGAAGACACAGTTTGTACACCAACTTGGGAGGAATTCTGTGTTAATGAAGATTATAAGGATGGTCACCGGAAATCCAGAATGATTTGAGGCAATGGGGTTGGGACCACATTTATAGGATATTGGCCAAACTCGGAGTGGCCAGTGCCCTGGGAAAGGTTCTACCGGGGGGACATTAATCGAACCATACGACTTGGGGCAATTTTGATACCAATATTACCCCAAGTCGTATAGTTCGGTAAATGTCCCCCCGGAAGAACCTTCCCCAGGGCTATGGCCACTCCAGGTGTGGCCAATCCGGTCAAAATGACCATTTCCATTACCAGTTTCAAAAACCATGATTTTTGATACCCATATTGCCCTAAGTAGTATGGTTCGATTAATGTCCCCCCGGAAGAACCTTCCCCCAGGGCCATGGCCACTCCGGGTGTGGCCAATGTTCTACCAATGTGGTCCCAACCCCATTGCCCCAAATCATTCTAGTTTTCCGGTCACCTTCCTAACAATCTTCATTAGAACAGAATTCCTCCCAATTTGGTGCACATACTGTGTCGTTCAATGTGTGCGTGTGTGTGTGAGCAATAAAATTACCACCGTCGATCCGTCTTTGAAGAAACCGCGATAGGCACTGACATTTTCTGAGGCTAATTGCTACCTTATATAGTTCGCATGAAATGTGGCAACAGTGGTGCCAAACACTCGCGTGAGAGTTTTGCGAAAGCAGGAGAGGAAGCAACATTTGCTACGTGCTTTCAGCCAATCAGCAGCCGGGATTTTTCTTGCATTCATTTTTATTTTTATCTTAACTTTTAGTACTTTAACAAAGTTTTATCAACTTTGTGAGGTAGTCAACTTGTACTTTAAGACTTCCCTTTCGTTTGGTGTGTAAAACATAAAGATTGTTTGAATGGGGGGAAAGATATAAGCATTTGAAAAACGACAGAAAATCGTTACACTTTCGCTTCGCGAAATTTTGGATTGACACCCGTAGACAGTGCCCTTAGGACAAAGTTCTTTGTCAAAATACCAAAAAAATAATTAGAGTATGTCGGTTTTTCGATTTATGGCCGCCTGAAACCCCATAGTGCGTCCGTAGTCCTGTTAGATCATTCTTGATCAAGACAGTATAGCTCTGGTTCCTTGCAAGTGTCCTATTTTCTTACCTCCACGTTGGCTTGGTGACAAAGTGTGACCTTGTTGGTGGCCTGTGGAAACGACTCGTAAAGCTTTGGCCAGCAATGGTTAGAGTCGAGTCGGCTAAAAGAAAGGGGCGCGCCAATGTGGGACAGGGAAGTAGTTTGTGATTGTTGACGGTATTGTTTTGATTCGCAGTATGTTGAGTCAACTGCTGCCTGAACATCGCAGAACGGGGTTTCTCTTCTCTTCAATCTCAGCTACCACCTATCTCCTATTTTTATTTTGCTCTACTGATTCTCACTTTTTCGCTGATTCTTCTATTTAATATTCATCATTTGATTTTGATTCTACTAACTTTTGATTCTCTTATCTCTCAAAGCTTTTCCACTCTTTTTCACCAACTGATACTGCCGTAACAAACTTTGTTTTGACAAAGAACTTTGTCCTAAGGGCACTGTCTACGGGTGTCAATCCAAAATTTCGCGAAGCGAAAGTGTAACGATTTTCTGTCGTTTTTCAAATGCTTATATCTTTCCCCATTCAAACAATCTTTATGTTTTACACACCAAACGAAAGGAAGTCTTAAAGTACAAGTTGACTACCTCACAAAGTTGATAAAACTTTGTTAAAGTACTTAAAAGTTAAGATAAAAATAAAAAATGAATGCAAGAAAAATCCCGGCTGCTGATTGGCTGAAAGCACGTAGCAAATGTTGCTTCCTCTCCTGCTTTCGCAAAACTCTCACGCGAGTGTTTGGCACCACTGTTGCCACATTTCATGCGAACTATATAAGGTAGCACTTAGCCTCAGAAAATGTCAGTGCCTATCGCGGTTTCTTCAAAGACGGATCGACGGTGGTAATTTTATTGCTCACACACACACGCACACATTGAACGACACAGTATGTGCACCAAATTGGGAGGAATTCTGTTCTAATGAAGATTGTTAGGAAGGTGACCGGAAAACTAGAATGATTTGGGGCAATGGGGTTGGGACCACATTGGTAGAACATTGGCCACACCCGGAGTGGCCATGGCCCTGGGGAAGGTTCTTCCGGGGGGACATTAATCGAACCATACTACTTAGGGCAATATGGGTATCAAAAATCATGGTTTTTGAAACTGGTAATGGAAATGGTCATTTTGACTGGATTGGCCACACCTGGAGTGGCCATAGCCCTGGGGAAGGTTCTTCCGGGGGGACATTTACCGAACTATACGACTTGGGGTAATATTGGTATCAAAATTGCCCCAAGTCGTATGGTTCGATTAATGTCCCCCCGGTAGAACCTTTCCCAGGGCACTGGCCACTCCGAGTTTGGCCAATATCCTATAAATGTGGTCCCAACCCCATTGCCTCAAATCATTCTGGATTTCCGGTGACCATCCTTATAATCTTCATTAACACAGAATTCCTCCCAAGTTGGTGTACAAACTGTGTCTTCCAATGTGTGTGTGTGTGTATGGGCAATACAATTACCACCGTGGATCCGTCTTCGATGAAACCACGGTTGGCACTGAAATTTTCTGAGCCTAAGTGCTAGCTCAAATAGTTTGCATGAAATGTGACAACATGGTGCAAATTTTGCTTCCTCTCCTGCTTTCGCGAAACTCTCACGCGAGAGTTTGGCATCACTGTTGCCACATTTCATACGAACTATATAAGATAGCACTTAGCCTCAGAAAATGTCAGTGCCTATCGCGGTTTCGTCAAAGACGGATCGACGGTGGTAATTTTATTGCTCACACACACACGCACACATTGAACGACACAGTATGTGCACCAAATTGGGAAGAATTCTGTTCTAATGAAGATTGTTAGGAAGGTGACCGGAAAACTAGAATGATTTGGGGCAATGGGGTTGGGACCACATTGGTAGAATATTGGCCACACCCGGAGTGGCCATGGCCCTGGGGAAGGTTCTTCCGGGGGGACATTTACCGAACCATACGACTTGGGGCAATATGGGTATCAAAATTTATGTTTTTTGAAACTGGTAATGGAAATGGCCATTTTGAACGGATTGGCCACACCCGGAGTGGCCAGTGCACTGGGGAAGGTTCTACCGGGGGGACATTAATCGAACCATACGACTTGGGACAATTTTGATACCAATATTACCCCAAGTCGTATAGTTCGGTAAATGTCCCCCGGAAGAACCTTGCCCAGGGCAATGGCCACTCTGGGTTGGTGGCCACTCCGAGTTTGGCCAATATCCTATAAATGTGGTCCCAACCCCATTGCCTCAAATCATTCTGGATTTCCGGTGACCATCCTTATAATCTTCATTAACACAGAATTCCTCCCAAGTTGGTGTACAAACTGTGTCTTCCAATGTGTGCGTGTGTGTGTATGGGCAATACAATTACCACCGTGGATCCGTCTTCGATGAAACCACGGTTGGCACTGAAATTTTCTGAGCCTAAGTGCTAGCTCAAATAGTTTGCATGAAATGTGACAACATGGTGCAAATTTTGCTTCCTCTCCTGCTTTCGCGAAACTCTCGCGAGAGTTTGGCATCACTGTTGCCACATTTCATACGAACTATATAAGATAGCACTTAGCCTCAGAAAATGTCAGTGCCTATCGCGGTTTCGTCAAAGACGGATCGACGGTGGTAATTTTATTGCTCACACACACACGCACACATTGAACGACACAGTATGTGCACCAAATTGGGAAGAATTCTGTTCTAATGAAGATTGTTAGGAAGGTGACCGGAAAACTAGAATGATTTGGGGCAATGGGGTTGGGACCACATTGGTAGAATATTGGCCACACCCGGAGTGGCCATGGCCCTGGGGAAGGTTCTTCCGGGGGGACATTTACCGAACCATACGACTTGGGGCAATATGGGTATCAAAATTTATGTTTTTTGAAACTGGTAATGGAAATGGCCATTTTGAACGGATTGGCCACACCCGGAGTGGCCAGTGCACTGGGGAAGGTTCTACCGGGGGGACATTAATCGAACCATACGACTTGGGACAATTTTGATACCAATATTACCCCAAGTCGTATAGTTCGGTAAATGTCCCCCGGAAGAACCTTGCCCAGGGCAATGGCCACTCTGGGTGTGGCCAATCCGGTCAAAATGGCCATTTTAATTGAAAAAACGAAGTTGACTTTATAGCTGTCGGCCACCATTGCTAGTACCAACCACTAGTGTCTTCCTTTTAACTACAAGGACTTCGCCGCCCTGGGCTCCTAAGTGTTTGAGTACGGCACGGAGCGACGGCGCCGGATACCCATATTTACACTTAAAATTTTAGAGCGCCCGACGCGGGATTCGAACCAGCAACCTCTGGATTGTGGGTCCAGTGCGCGGTCCGATTGATCCACACGGGCGGGACATTTTGATTGCCAGTTTCAAAAACCAATATGAATTTTGATACCCATATTGCCCCAAGTTGTCAAAAAAAATCAAAATCAAATCATGTTCGGCCCGATCGTCCAGTCCCCTACGTTGTGCATTACTGCGGGGACGTCCGGAACAAGAAACGAAACGAATACTACGACGGCGGACGAAGACACCACTGGAAGGACGGTACAATAAAATAAAACACGGCGACTTTCTTGGTCCCGATGAGACGACCAGTCTCAAAACGAAAACGAAACTATTGGAACTACGCCCCCCGGGGCATGACCTTCCTCTAACGTGGGATTTCTGCTCCAGCGCCTCTGACGAGACAGGAGAAACCGGGACCGACGTTTTACTTCACCATCCGATAGAAGCTCAGTGGATAAGGCGGGAATCGAACCCGCGTCTCATAGCATCATCGGGATCGGCAGCCGAAGCCGCTACCCCTGCGCCACGAACCCACGACCAGTCTCAACGGGTGTCAAAACGCAACAGAACGTATATTTTCACAAGCATTACAAACAACATTCAAAACAATAACAAGTCAAGCAGACGTCAGTTGCCACCACTGACGTCTCTTTCGTATCACCCCCGTGCGACGGGGGGTAATAAATAATCGCCGATAATAGGGTCCGCGACCCAACAAATCAAATTATTCGCTCTACAGCTTTGCCTTGGCGTTCTCGATTACGAGATTCCTACTCGAAACTAAGTGTTCGAAGGCTTGATTGTTGAGGCAATTGCAAACCTCTTTTTACACCTAAACTTCCATCCACCCCGGGATTCGAACTGACGACCTTTGGATTGTGAGTCCAACTGCCTGCCAGCGACTCCACCGAGGCAGGACCCAGGGAGATGACTCCTACACCTGGACTGAGCTAACGACCTAACCTTTTTAGGTTAGTCCGGGGCCAACATTTACTTCCCGTCCGACGGAAGGCGTGATCAGACAAATCTCGTCTCGAAAAATGCCACCGGGACCGTCTGGGATCGAACCCAGGCCGACTGGGTGAGAGGCAATCACGCTTACCCCTACACCACGGTCCCGGCATAGACTAATTAAAGACTAAACACTCGGAACAAAAAATTTCAAAAATTATGACTCATAAGCTGTGAACCGCGGGTACCACGTTGAACCACGCATCGGCTTGCCCCTCGTATGACAGAACGACATGGCAGCGCTGGTTTTTTCGATTTCGTTTTGTGCTGATTTACGCGCGCATCTTGTTTGTTTTTGTTTTTCTTAGCAATCAAGGCAGCAGGCTGCAAACAAGTCAATCAGCTGTGCAGGGATTTTTGTTTGGCGAAACAAGCGAAATTTACTGGTGTTTGGTTTGTAAGGTAATGTTTAGCTTTTAAAATAAATGCTTATTTTATTCGGTTTATCATTTGTGTTCTCTTTTCTAGATGATTGCTGTTTTCTCATCATTCCTCGCAAGCCAAATCTGTTCAATACGAACGGCTCGATCGTCCGCGACCTCGCCGCCGGATGATTGAATCACCTCGAACCTAGTCAACTCGATGGTAACGATTGCCTTCCGGAGTTTTGGGCCCGAAAGAGCGTGTTAGGCATTTCGACGCTGCACATTATCCGTGCCAACAAGTTCATCGGTGAGGGTGTCGACTTCGGCTGGCCAACATTTTGGTCATCGGAGGCCACTCCGGCAAGATCATTATCCCAGTGAACCCCAGAGCTTCCCAGGACAAGATTGCCGCCCTGACGGCACGCATTCAAGAGGTCCTCAAGGCCAAGGCCGGTGCCGGATCGGCTACGTTCACGACGGCCTACGCCGCAGCCCGTTTTGCCCTCGCCGAACCTTGGTCTGCCCAAGGTGAACGCCTACGAGCTAGAGCTGCTAAAGAAGGACATTCCGGAGCTGAAACAAACATCCGGAAGGGCAAGGAGTTTGTCAAGAAGAACTTTGTGAACAAAAAAAGTGAATTTCGATCATGTTGAAAATAATAGTAACCAACCATTGAAAATAAACTTTCATGTGCATGATAAAAATATCGGCGTTTTTGTTTTCTTTGTACTAAAGTAAAAGAAGGGTTTTTTCTCATGACCCATTAAGAGGATTCTCGGACTTAGCGACTTCGGCGGGTTTCGGTTCCGGGACGAAGCGGGCTTTCTTTTTGGGGGCTTTCTTCCTGCTGACCTCCGCGTACAGCTCGCCTATATCGGCGACGGCGAAAGAGGTGCTCGGGGCGGTTTGTTGGTGATGCTGGTTCGGGGACAAATTTTTGTTTGACGACGTTATCGCTGGGGTTAGGAATGCCACAAGTTGACCGTTCAGAGCAAAGATCTTGGCTGTTTTAAGGTTTTTGAAGTAGGTGCAATTCGTCGAGGCCAAGATGGCATCTGCAAGGACATTCATTCCTTTCAGAGTGACAATTCCGGGTTGGAGGAGGACGGTTTTGCCCTGCCGGTATTAACCGGAGGCGGCCCGCGCCGGCTTTGCTTGGCAAACCCGACGGTGCTCACGTGATCGTTCTCGGAGAAGAAGATTATCAACATTCCGCAATGATCTCGATCGAGAGCCGCTTCTTGTCTAGAATCGACCACCCTCGGGATCTCGTTCGGGATCCCCTCCAGACGATGGTTCACTCTACTAATCACCGTCCTCTTCCGGAAACTGGTTCCGTTTAATTCAAAACAAAAACCCAAAACCAAACAATAACATTGCGCAAAATGTCATGTCAAAGTCAGAGCTGCCAGTTGTTGACATTTCGATCTGTCATTTTTGACAGTGAACCGGCCCTGTCGAGGGGTCATAAAAAGGTTGAGTCTGGTTCAGAGCCCACTGAGTAGTCTTTTATTAGTCTATGGTCCCGGCTTAAGTTGTATGGTTCGATTAATGTCTCCCGATAGAACCTTCTCCAGGGCACTGGCCACTCTGGGTGTGGCCAATCCGGTCAAAATGGCCATTTTCATTACCAGTTTCAAAAACCATGAATTTTGATACCCATATTGCCCTAAGTAGTATGGTTCGATTACTCTCTGGTTCGATTAATGTCCCCCGGTAGAACCTTTCCCAGGGCACTGGCCACTCCGGGTGTGGCCAATCCGGTCAAAATGGCCATTTTCATTACCAGTTTCAAAAACCATGAATTTTGATACCCATATTGCCCTAAGTAGTATGGTTCGATTACTCTCTGGTTCGATTAATGTCCCCCCGGAAGAACCTTCCCCAGGGCCATGGCCACTCCGGGTGTGGCCAATGTTCTACCAATGTGGTCCCAACCCCATTGCCCCAAATTATTCTGGTTTTTCGGTGACCTTCCTAACAATCTTCATTAGAACAGAATTCCTCCCAATTTGGTGCACATACTGTGTCGTTCAATGTGTGCGTGTGTGTGAGCAATAAAATTACCACTGTGGATCCGTCTTTGACGAAACCTCGTTAGGCACTGAAATTTTCTGAGGCTAAGTGCTAGCTTATATAGTTCGCATGAAATGTGGCAACAGTGGTGCCAAACTCTCGCGTGAGAGTTTCGCGAAAGCAGGAGAGGAAGCAAAATTTGCACCATGTTGCCACATTTCATGCGAACTATATAAGCTAGCACTTAGCCTCAGAAAATTTCAGCGCCTAACGAGGTTTCCTCAAAGACGGATCCACGGTGGTAATTTTATTGCTCACACACACACACACACACACACACATTGAAAGACACAGTATGTGCACTAAATATTGGCCACACCTGGAGTGGCCAGTGCCCTAGGGAAGGTTCTACCGGGAGGACATTAATCGAATCATACGACTTGGGGCAATATGGGTATCAAAATTCATGGTTTTTGAAACTGGTAATTAAAATGGCCATTTTGACCGGATTGGCCACACCCGGAGTGGCCAGTGTCCAAGGGAAGGTTCTACCGGGAGGACATTAATCGAACCATCCGACTTGGGGCAATATGGGTATCAAAATTCATGGTTTTTGAAACTGGTAACTAAAATGGCCATTTTGACCGGATTGGCCACACCCGGAGTGGCCAGTGTCCAAGGGAAGGTTCTACCGGGAGGACATTAATCGAACCATCCGACTTGGGGCAATATGGGTATCAAAATTCATGGTTTTTGATACTGGACATGAAAATAACCATTTTGATTGTGGTGACCACAACCTAGAGTGGCCGGTTCCGTGGCATTTTCCGAACCATACTTGTTTTGGCAATATTTTCGTGTTTTTGCAATTTATTTCCACAGAGGTGCCAAAGATTGGAAACATTTAATTAGAATAAATTATTCAGGATTAAATAAATAGTAAAAAAAAAGTAAATCTTTCCCAGTTCCTGAAGAAGAGTATCGGGGCCGGCATTTACAAAGCGGATTCAGTGGCAGTTTCATTCTCAACTTCCCACATAGAAAAATGGGCGGAAAACGGCCAAAAAGCGGGGACGTTTTGCCTGAAAGCGTGCCCGATTTTCAGCACGCTTTTTCCCCTCGTTGTGGCCCATTGCGTGCCAGAATGCAACATTTAGGCGGGCGTTACGCATTTTGGCTGCTGTGTTACGCCCGTCTGTGGCACGCTTTTGGGCCCGTTTTGACCACGATAACGGGCCTATAAATGGGAGACCGACGTGCCGGAAACCGGGGGGTTTCTCCTTCCTGTTTACTTCGGATTTCAAGTTAGGGCGATTAAATAAAATAGGGTGACAAATAAACACGACAGATTATTTTTTTATTTACAAAAATATTGAATTAACAACAAAACTTAAACTAATTACCTAACTAGCTAAACAAAATATAAGTTGGGTTAGTATGTTAACAGGACTTTAAATTGATTTTATTGGTAATTTGGACAAATTTAGTTTATTTTAGTTAGATTTAGTTAAACTTAGATAAACTTAGTTAAAATTAGTTAAATTCAGGTAAAATCAGTAAACTTTAGTTAAATTTAGTTGAATATAGTTAAAAAAGGAAAATTTAGTTAAATTTATTAAGATTTAATTAAGTTTAGTTGAATTTGGTTAAATTTAGTTAAAATAAGTAAAATTTAGTTAGATTGAATAAAGGTTTCGTATAATTTTTCTTAATTTATGTCAAATTAGTAAACTTTGGCTGAATTAAGTTATATCAAGTGAAAATTAGTTAAAATAAGTTAAATTGACTAAAATTGAGTTATATATAGTTAATGTTAGTTATATTTAGTTAAACTAAATTAAATGTAGAAAAATTTAATTAAATTTATTTAATTTTAGTTAGATTTAGTAAAATTTATTTAAATTTAGTAACATTTAATAAAATTTAAATACGCTTAATTTATTTAAATTTAGTTAAATTTAGTTTAACATTGTTAAATTTAGTTACATTCAGTTAAATTTAGTTATATTTAATAAAACTAAGTTAAATTTTGTTAAATTCAATTGAATTCAGTAAAATTTAATTAAATTTCTTTGAATTTAGTTACATTTAATTAAAATAAGTTACATTTAGTTAGAAAAAGTGAAATTTAATAAAGTTTCGTAAAACTTTGCATAATTTATTTCAATTTATTGGAATTTAGTTAGCTTTTGCTAAATTAAGTTATATGAAGTTTAAATTAGTTAAATTAATTTAAATTAAGTTGAATTGAGTTACATTTAGAAACATTTAGTTAAATTTAGTTATATTTAGCTAAACTTAGTAAAATTTGGTTCAAATTAGTTAAATTTAGTTTTGTTTAGTTAAATTCCGTTAAATTAAGTTAAATTTAGTTGAATAATGTTAGATTTAATTAAATTTAGTTGAATTAAGTTTGATTTAATTAAATTTAGTTGAATTTAGTTACATTTAGTCAAAATAAGTCAAATTTAGATTAGAATTAGGTAAAGTAAAATTTAATTAAGTTTAATTAAATTTCGCGCAATTTATTTCAATTGCGTTAAATTTAGTTAAACTTTGTTAAATTAAGTAAAATTTAGTTGAGTTTAGTAAAATTCATTTGAATTCAGTTAGATTTAGTTAAATTTAGGTCAATTTAGTTAGATTTAGTCAAATTAAGTTAAATTTAGTTAGATTTAATTAAAGTTTGTTGAATTCAGTAACATTTAGGCAAAATAAGTGTGAATTAGTTGGATTAAGTAAAGTTTAATAAAGTTTGGTAAAATCGCTTAATTTAATTAATTTTGGCTAAATTAAGTTATATTATGTTAAAATTAGTGAAATTAATTTAAATTTAGTTAAATTGAGTTATATTTAGGTACACTTAGTAAAATTTAGTTATATTTAATCAAACTTAGTTAAATTTAGTTAAATTTAGATAAATTAAGTTAAATTTTTGTTGAATTTAGTTATATTTAATTGAATTTAGTTTAGTTTAGTTACATTTAGTCAAAATAAGTCAAATTTAGATTAGAATTAGATTAAGTAAAATTTAATAAAGTTTCGTGAAATTTCGCCTAATTTATTTGAATTAAGTTAAATTTAGTTAAACTTTGTTAAATTTAGTAATATTTAGTTGAATTTAGTTAAATTCAGTTGAATTTAGTAAGATTTAATTAAATTTAGTTAAATTTAGTTACATTTAGTTAAATTTGGTAAAATTTAGTTAAATTTAGTGCAAATTTAGTTAAATTAAGTTAAATTAAGTTAAATTAAGTTAAACTTAGTTAGATTTAGTCAAATTTAGTTAAATTTAGATCAATTTAGTTAGGTTTAATGAAAGTTAGTCGAATTTAATAACAGTTAGGCAAAATATGTGAGTTAACTTCGGCTAAATTAAGTTATATCAAGTTAAAATAAGTTAAATTAAATTAAATTGACTTAAATTGAGATATATTGAGTTAAACTAAATTTAATAAAATTTAATTAAATTTAATTAGATTTAACTTAATTAGGGGAATTTACTTATACTTAGTCAAAATAAGTAAAATTTAGTTAGATTAAATAAAATTTAATTAAGTTTCGTAAAATTTTGCTGAATTTATTTCGATTTAGTTAAATTTAGTAAAATTAAGTTATATTTAATTAAATTTAGTTAAACTTAGTTCAATTTAGTTAAATACAGTTGAATTTAGTAAGATTTAAATAAATTTAGTTACATTTAGTTAAAATAAGTAAAATTTAGCTAGATTAAGTAAAATTTAATTAAGTTTCGTAAAACTTAGCATAATTTATTTCAATAAAGTTTACTTTGGCTAAATTAAGTTATATTAGGTTTAAATTAGTGAAACTAAATTCAATTTAGTTAAATTGAATCATATAGTATAAAGTAAAATTTCGATTAATTTATTTATTTGTAATAATATTACATTTAGTTATACTTAGTAAAATTTAGTTGGATTTAGTAACATTTAGTTGAATTTAGTTAAATTGATTTAAATTTAGTTAAAATAATAAAATTTAGTTCGATTTAGTATAATTACATTAAATTTAGTAAAATTTAATTAAGGTTCGTAAAACTAAGCATAATTTATTTCAATTTATTTCAATTTAATTAACTTTGACTTAATAAATTTATATTATGTTAAAATTAGTGAAATTGAGTTCAATTTAGTTTATTTGAATTACATTTAGATACATTTAGTTATATTTAGTCAAACTTAGTTAAATTTAGTAACATTTAGTTTAATTTAGTTAAATTGATTTAATTTCAGTAAAATTTTATTGAATTTTGTTAATATAATAAAATTTAGTTAAAATTTAATTCAATTTAGTAAAATTTTTAATTTATTTAAATTTAGCTAAATTTGGCTTAATTAAGTTATATAAGTTAAAACTAGTTAAATTAAACTATATTTAGGTCAATTTAAATTTAAATTTGAATAAAATCAGTTTAAAAAAAGTTGAATTAATTTCAATTAAGTCGAATTAAATTTAATTTAGTAAAACTAGGTTAAATTTAGTAAAATTAAGAAATTTTTTGTTGAATTTAGTTAAATTAAGCTAAATTAAGCAAAATTATGTTTAATTTGCATAAATGTGGTTAAATTTAGTTAAATTTAACTAAGTTAAGTTAAGTTTGGCTGAATTTAGTAAAAAAAATCTAAATTAAGTTAAATTTATGTAAAATTTGTTGAATTTATTTAAATTTTGTTAAAATGAATATAATTTAGTTAAATATGGCTGAATTTATTGAAATTACTTAAATTTGGCTAAATTTAGTTAAATTACGTTAACTTTGGTAAATTTGGAAACCTTAATTTAGTGAAGTTTAGTAAATCTATGTTTTATTTTATTGAATTCAGTTAAGTTTAATATTTTTTAATAATCTTTGTTAAATTAAATTATTAAATTATATAAATTAAGATAAACTAAGTTAAAATTGATATAATCAAGTCAAATTAAGTCAAATCTAGTTGAATTATGTTATATTTAGTAAGATTGAGTTAAGTTTGGCAGAACTTAAGTAAATTAATTTAAATTAAGGTAAATTTTGTTAAATTAAGTTAAATTTAGTTTCAAAATGTTAAGTTTAGCGCAATTTCGTAAAATTTAGTTTTATTTGGCCAAAATGAGTTAAATTCCTTGTTAAATTCAGTTAAATTAGGTTAAATTAAAATCATCTATGTTTAGTAAAATTTCGCTTAATTTAGTAAAGTTACAAAATAAAGTAGTATTAAGCTTAATTAGCTGAATTCACATAAATTTAGTAAAATTGGGTAAAATTTACTTAAATTTGGCTTAATTTATAGAAAATTAGTAAAATAGAGTTTAATTACTTTCAATTAACTCAAATTGAATTAAATTAAGTAAATTAAGCAGAATTTAGTTCAATTAAGTAAAATTTACTCAAATTAAGTTAAATGATGTTTAATTTAGCTAAATTTTTGCAAAATTTAAATGAATTTTGCTAATTTTAGTTAAATTTGGCTAAATTAAGTTCAATTGTGTTAAATTTTGTTGTTTGTTTGTTGAGTTTATTTATTTGACTAATTGAGTTTGGCTAAATTTAGTTAAGCTTGGTTAATTTTTGTTTGATTATGTTAAATTCAGTAATGTTTAATAAATTTTATTAAACTTCGCAAAATTGATTTAAATTAGTTTAAATTGAGTTGAATTAAGTTAAATTAGGTTCAATTAAGATTAGAATAGTTAAAATTGGTAGAATCAAGTGGAAAAAGTTTAATTTCGTTAAATTAAGTTATATTTAGTAAAAATCAAATTAAGGTAATTTCAGTTAAATTTAGTTTAACATATTTTAAGTTAAGCAAAATTAGATAAAATTTAGTTCAATTTTACTAAAATGAGTAAAATTAAGTTACATTAAGTTAAAATAATCTCAATTTAGTAAAATTTTGTTTAATTTAGTTTAATGTGGCTGAACATACTTTAATTTAATTAATTTTGCCTAATTTCTTAAACATTAAGTTAAATTTTATTGAATATACTAAAATTAACTTTAATTCAGTTAAATATTGATAAATTCAGTTAAATTTAGTTAAATATAGTTAATTTTAGTTTAATTTTTGTTGTATTCTAGTATTCTAGTATTTTTATACCTTTTTGTTGCATTTTTTATTTTAGTAATTCTTAATTTGTGCTGCTTTTTGCATTTTTAAAGAAAATATTGAATAATTATGGAAACTTTTAGTCTTTAAAAATATACTGAGGAAACGAAACACAGTATAAAGAAAAATTGACCAAAAAATGAATGTTTTGGGAGGAAATAAATAAGTGAAAACATTGAAAAGTAATAAAAAACTACTATTCCGCAGATCAAAGCGCAGATCTAGCAACGGAACAAAAAGGATGCGAGAAGGCAATTCTCTCTCAGGAAAAAAGCAAAAAAAAGGAACAAATGCGAATCAGCAAATCAACGCTGCTCAGTTGAGGTTCCAGGTGACGGAACCCTTGCCGAAGCGAACTCGGCCAGCCCGGCGGCGTAACGTCCCTGGGGTTTCGAGAGATGCAGCGTTTGCTGCAGCGAGATGGACAGCTCGGCCTCGGTTGATCCGTCGGGGAACATTAAGTTGGCAGCTGACGGTTCGCTCCGGCGACCATTTTGCTCAGCACCAACAGACTGCGATGGATGTTGAGGCAGAAGGACTGGACAAATTGTTGGACGGCCGGTTCGACGGCCTGCTCGTACAGCACCTTGCGCTGGACTTGCAGCTTTTTGTGCAGCAGTGCGTTCTGGGTGATCCGAGCCAACAGGTTTTGGGCCGTGCAGGAAGCCATGACGTGATTCCGTTGATTCGTATAGTAAGACTCCAACAGGTCGAAGCCACGGTTGCCGGGGAAAGTACCTGTTGCCGAAGGCGTCGCAGTTCAACAGAAACGCCTGGCGAAAATTCTCCCCGCTCGATAGTTTGTAAGGCGGAACCTGTTGGAAGAAATACTAACGTTAAACTCAAAACAACACATTCAATAAAATCTACAAACCTTTTCAACGCTATTCAACCGCTAAGGAACCACGCACGCTGAGTCGGATTGAATTTTCGAGCGTTCTTAGACCGGAAGTTGATGGAGGAACATTCAAGTTGTGCATGATGGGAATCAGGTTGACTACGACACTTCCGCAAATCTTTTTCGTCTTCACCCAAGTCTTCACCTGCACAAAGTGGATGCACCCGTTGAGCCATTCCTTCAGTACAGCTTACGACACTTCCGGTGGGTTTGATATGCACTACAAATCGTCGGCTGCTAGCACGGAACTGGTCGGCGAAAACTGCATTTTCTGTGCCGCTAACAAGATTTCATCTTCGCGGCCATTCAATCACCGGAAATATTAGGACTTTCCATCGGAAGGGGTGGAAAAGTCGGAGTGGAGTAATGTTTTGGTCGCGGATCGGCGAGCTTCCCATATTCTGGTTGTAGGGCCGGTCAAGGGACGTTCCAGGCAGCTTAATTATTCAAGCAAGTTTCCGTGGCGAAGGGACCGTGCAAAACTTTGACTGTGGATTTCAGCTGCCAAGTGTTTCTGGTTGTCAAAAAGCAAAAGAATATTAAATTAGATCATGAAATGTTTATTATTTTCCTAAAAAACTTACCTGAAAGTTTGAGGCAAAATCGCATCAACACTTTTTACGAAATAATGGCACGAAATTTCTGATAAACGTCACTGAAAAAGTTTGACAGTTGACGCGTTATGAAGCGTGTGAGAGTGTGCGTGTCGGCGTGCGTGAAACATGATGGTGTGCGTTTGCCACAAAAAATCTAAATTTTTGAGGATTGTGTCTGAACTAAAGCGTCTTGACTGGCACTGGCAACCCCCGATAATCGCCCGCTCCCCCCCCAAAAGTTAAAGTGGGTTAATGTTAACATGTTAAGGTTAATGTTAACATTCCATAGGTCGCCTCCCTAAGGTGTCGTGATAAGGTCCAGTTTGTGACGATACACTACCTTCCCTTTACTAAGCAATCGATTTCAGAAAGGAAAAGATCACCAGTTGTGTTGGTCCGAGCCGGGATTTGAACCCCGATCTACCGCTTACGAGGCGGAAGCGTTACCACTGGGCTACGTGGCTCGGTCCCAAATAAATAGGCAATGATTTAAAAATAAAATGTAATAGAATAATTTTTTAGGAGTTTTGTACAAAGTTCTTTGTCATATTGGTCATGTAGAACATAACCACCTGCACCTTTTTTTTATCGTGACGTTGGTCCGCCAGCGACCCGCCCCGGGGTCGTCCAGGTTTGCCTTGAAATGTTTCACCCGCCGTTCATTCGCCCCACATACGCTGTTTTGTATGGTTCAACCGCCCTATAGGATGGTCAGCCAGCGGGTCGCCCTCGATACGCCTCCCATAGAAAGTACATCCGCCTAAAAAGTCCCAACCGCTTTGGCTCGCTCTCGACCCGCCTTTCATATCGAGAAATTAAAAGTGCAACATGGAGTTAAACTTTCTGTCAAGTTGCTGTAATGTTTTCCATGACAGTTGCTTAAGTTTAACTCCATGTTACCGGCTCACATCTCTCTTTTTAATTTCTCGATACGGTTCGTCCGCCCCTGTAAGATGGTCCGCCAGCGGGTCGCCCCCGATCCGCCCCTATATAAAGTTCATCCGCTCAAAAAGCCCCAACCGCCAGGGCTCGCCCTTGATGCGCCTCTCATATACGGTTCGACCACGCCTGTAGGTTGGTCCGCCAGCGGGTCGCACTTGATACGCCTCCCATATAAAATTCATCCGCCCAAAAAGCCCCAACCGCCTTGGTTCGCCCTTGATGCGCCTCTCATATACGGTTCGACCACGCCTGTAGGTTGGTCCGCCAGCGGGTCGCCCTTGATAAGCCCCCCATATAAAATTCATCCGCCCAAAAAGCCCCAACCGCCTTGGTTCGCCCTTGATGCGCCTCTCATATACGGTTCGACCACGCCTGTAGGTTGGTCCGCCAGCGGGTCGCCCTTGATACGCCTCCCATATAAAATTCATCCGCCCAAAAAGCCCCAACCGCCATGGCTCGCCCTTGATGCGCCTCTCATATACGGTTCGGCCGCCCTGTAGGTTGGTCCACCAGCGGGTCGCCCCAGATCTACCCCCTATATGAAGTTCATCCGCCCAAAAGCCCCAAACGCCTTGGCTCGCCTTCGATGCGCCTCTTATACACAATTCGTCCGCTTCTGAGGTTAGCTCATCCGCCCGAAAAGCCAAACCACCTTGGCCCACCTTCGATTCGCCCTTCATACAAATTTCATCCGCCCAAGCAGAATACCCGTTCAGGTTCCTTCAGGATTCTGATTGTGTTGTTTCAAGTTCATCTGAAACTGAAAAAACACAAAGTGCCTTATATAGAAATGCAGATGTTTGTGGATTTTTGTGTGCTGAAATTTAGAAATAAAACAAAAATATGAAAAAAAAAACACAATTTTCAAGCTCATTCCCTGCACATCCAGCTGAATTTTGTTCTCAATAAATTTTACGTGCGTTGTTAGTTCATTGAGGTGAAATGAAAAAAAAGAAACAAAATAATATATTGATAACCAAATATATTGCAAAGATTTTTCATTTCCTAAAAATAAAGGCAACATATTGAAAAAAATATTCCTGTAAATTTACATTATTTATCATGTACCAAAAGGTATCATAATAAATGATGTATATTTACATTAGGTTCATTGGAAATTTACATTAGATTCATTGGAAATTTACATTAGTTTTGAAAATTTACATTAGTTTTGGAATTTAAATTAGTTTTGAAATTTACATTAGTTCAAATCAACTAATTCTGATTGGCCAATGGGAATGAGAAGCTCGACTTGGAATGCAGTAGGAAAAGGGTGTGGCCTATGTTTTATTTTAAAATGAGTGAAGCGGGCAGCAAAAGGAAATTATGATTTTAAAAAGTTGTTTCACAGGTAGGGGACGCTTTCTCGTCGACGGCCAAGTGGAATAACGCTGGACTGGAATCGAACGGACGACGGGTAGAATGTTCGGTGTTACTGCTGCTACCCGCTGCCGACTGAGCCATCTTCACATTTTATAAACGAGCGGCTAAAGCATCAACTTAAGTTAAGAATAAAAAAAGGTACGTTCAAGAATAGAGTCATTTGTAGATTTGACAGTTATTTATTTTTTACTAAGGTGAGATGGGGGTGCGATGCAAGTCGCCGAACTTGTATTTATATTGCACCACACCTTGCGTGCAAGCCTTTGTGCTAGATTCTGACATAAGAGCGCGTGGTTATTTAGTCGAGAGAAAGCCACCGGCCGGAGCGGACGGGAAACGACAACGCGAACCGATGGTTAGCGGGTGGACGGGTGGAAAGCCATCGGTGATGATCGGAGTGAGCACAGGAAGTCTAGGACACTACAATACCAAATCGATCAAAATATTCCTTCAAAAGTTACAGATTTTTGAATTTTTATACATAATTTTTGCCAAATTTGTATGGAAAATTATATGGACAGAGTAATAATGCAAAATGGCTTCTTTGGGCATACCGAAGGCTCCAAAAAAGTTTCAGTCGGATTAAAAAATACAAAAAAAATCGAATGACCGAAATCTGAGAGAACTGCTCATTTGCGAAAGTTTAACTCTATGTTACCGGCTCACATCTCTCTTTTTAATTTCTCGATACTTTCTTTGACTAGAAGTTTAAGCCTTATTCAAACAACAACACCAAAGAGAGGAAGGAAAGAGAAGAACGAAAAACGATTTTCCGCTAACTTAAAGAATTGGTAGCAGAATGAGGGGAGGGAGAGGGATAGGAGGCGAGAGCAGCCTCAGAAAGCTGTGCAATCCGTCACCCCCGTAGATCAAAATTTGTTCCTGAAAGGCATTTCATCTGGTAGTACGAGGGACGGGGAGTGAAGGCAACTTCAAAGAGTTGGGCAGTCCTCACCCCTCACCCTCTTCCTCAGAAGATCCAAACGGTCCGGCCATCGAGAGGCAACTGGCTGACGAGAAGGCGATGCGCGCTTCTGTTGTGGCTCTGGTCCCTCTCTCTCCTGCTGCTGCTTATCTGGTCCTCTCCTGCTTCTGCTGCTGCTGCCGGTCCGACGTCTGAGACGTGAATGATGGTCTGAAAACTGGCACATGTTCTTATACACCATATTCTTTTTTTAAGTCACCTTTTTTAAACGATTCTCGATTTACGCAACTTTTTTTAAGTCATGACTTAAAAATAGAATGTCCATGACTTAAATTGAGAATATGACTTAAATTAAGAATATTTGGGATTTCGTAACTTTTCGGAGAATTTTCAAAATGTATCAATTGTATTTTGTTAAGAAATGTTATTAAAACATTTTATCATGGTTTCGGAACACCTGGGATGTTCTAGTATATCCGAAACTTCCGCAAATGTTGTGCAACAGGCTTACCAAAGAAACAAGTGGAAACTTCAAGATTTTGACACATATCCTATCCAGACTGCTTCAGTGAGTGTGGTAGGCTACAGATCATTGTTGTAACAACTTATTGGGATGATCTGGGTCATCCAAGAACTCCCTGAAGTTAAGATCTGTGGGTCCACCGCCGTAACAAGCAAGAGGAAGACGGTTTTTGACCCCGGAATATATCCGCATAGCTTCAGTGAGTATGGTAGACAACTTTGCTGATGTGTTGGGATGTTCTGAGACATCCAAGGACTCCCTGGAGTTAAGATCTGTGGGTCTACCGCCGTAACAAGCAAGAGGTCGACGATTTTTGACCCCGGAACATATCCGCATAGTTTCAGTGAGTATGGTAGACTACTTTGCTGGGGTGTTGGGATGTGTTTGGATGTCCTGGGTCATCCAAAGACTTCCTAGAGTTAAGATCTGTGAATCTACCGCCGTAACAAGCAAGAAGTCGACGGTTTTTGACCCCGGAATATATCCGCATAGCTTCAGTGAGTATGGTAGACAACTTTGCTGATGTGTTGGGATGTTCTGAGACATCCAAGGACTCCCTGGAGTTAAGATCTGTGGGTCTACCGCCGTAACAAGCAAGAGGTCGACGATTTTTGACCCCGGAACATATCCGCATAGCTTCAGTGAGTATGGTAGACTACTTTGCTGGGGTGTTGGGATGTGTTTGGATGTCCTGGGTCATCCAAAGACTTCCTAGAGTTAAGATATGTGAATCTACCGCCGTAACAAGCAAGAAGTCGACGTTTTTGACCCCGGAATATATCCGCATAGCTTCAGTGAGTATGGTAGACTACTTTGCTGATGTGTTGGGATGTTCTGGGACATACAAGAACTCCGTGGAGTTATGATCTGTGGGTCTACCGCCGTAACAAGCCAGAGGTCGACGATGTTTGACCCCAGAACATATCCGCATAGCTTCAGTGAGTATGGTAGACTACTTTGCTGGGGTGTTGGGATGTGTTTGGATGTCCTGGGTCATCCAAAGACTTCCTAGAGTTAAGATCTGTGAATCTACCACCGTAACAAGCTAGAGGTCGATGGTTTTTGACCTTGGGACAAACCCGCATAACTTTAGTGATTATGGTTGACTACTTTGCTGTTGTATTGGACTGTCTTGTGTCTTCCAAGAACTCCATTGAGTTATAACACGATGTTCTATGGCTGTAACAAGAACTTTCTGGAACGGGATGTTCACATAATTGCAAAGAAGTCTACCAAACTCACTTAAGCTCTGCGGATATTTCCGAAGGTCAAAAACGTCGACCTCTTGCGTTTTACGTCAGTTGACCCACAGATCTTAACTCCAGGGAATCCTTGGATGTCCCAGAACATCCCAACACATCAGCAAACTAGTCTACCGTACCCACTGAAGCTATGCGGATATGTTCCGGGGTCAAAAACGTCGACTTC